>NW_009603898.1:8236-11020 GCF_000690535.1 Cariama cristata
GTGGCCAAGCATCCTCCTCTCCCTGCAGCTATTTCTATCCGTGAGATGAGTTTGGGGTAGTCTCAGCCTTGAAGGCACAGGGGGTTTGTGGTTTTTTGGAGCACCCAGTCCCCTCCCGTGCACACCTGGGGCCAGACTTCCAGGGGAATACTCAGAGAGATGCTCTCAGCATCCCGGCATCACCGAGGGTACCAGTCACCCTGCCATGGGGCACCACATTCCTTCCCGGCAGTCTGGCGGGAGAGCAGCCGGTCAACCGAAACCCCACGGACAGGAGCCAGCAGGGAAACTCCTGGAAGAGCTGTGCTGCTGGGTGGGAAACTGAGGCAGGGAAAGGCTGGGATGCACCCACGCTAAGGGACTTAGATTCAGTTTTTCATGCTACTCCCCATCCTGCGGCCATCCTGGTACAAGTGAACAGAGCGGACCAGGGATAAAAGAGGTTTTGCTGCACCCAGTGAAAAAGCCGGCTGCATGGCACAGTGCCTGCCCGTGCTCCAGCGACAGCCTCTGCCCCCACAGCAACCACCCACGCCTTCAAACTCCACGGGCAGCCCTGGGTCCTTCTCTAACTCTGTACTTCCAAGTTTCTCCTTAATTGCTTTTATTTCCACCAGATAAACAAATGATGCCGGGTGCTCAGGGGCAGCAGGACCGAGTGGGGTGCACCCGCTCCCGAAGGATCCAGGAGCTGTTCCCTGCCCCGGGACACCAACTCCAGCTCCGGGATGGGGTCCCTGGGCAAGTCTGGGATGGGTGCAGGGAGACCCCCAGCCCCTCACTCTACGGTCCCCCCCAGGAGAGCTTTGGGGGGCAGTCGGGGATGTAGCCAGCAGCAACAACCCAGGGCAAAGCCAGCTGGGAGGGGAAGAGCAGGATTTGTGACCAGTGTCCCCAGTGGCATCGCTTCTCCCTCTCCTACCAGGGGACCCTCTACCATCATCACACCCAGCCCAGTTCCCAGTGCCACCACATCCCAGGAAGCCCATGGGGACACAGCACTGGTATGACCCTCGCTGGGGGATGCAGAGAGAGCCCTGCGCCACAGTGGGAAGCGCTGGTGATGCAGACGCTGGGCGTGGAGCCGCAGGACCCCTCCTCCTGGTCTGGATCTGTCTCCCACCCATCAAGAGGAGAGGGGGCATCCCTGAGGAAGAGGAGGGTTGCGTCCCATCAAAAGGAAACTCTGCGAAGAGCCTGGTGGTGCTACCAGAGTAGATGCTGTGGCAGGGACGGCATGAGGGACAAGCCCTGGGACACAGCAAGGCCCTGGTACCAGGAAAAAGCCCTGCCCTTGTCCCCTGGCCTCCCTCGGGGCAGAGGGGACGGTGCAGCTGCTGCCATCCCAGGCACAGGCAGGGTGACAGATGGGTCCCCAGGACAGCCGTGATTGGCAGGGTTCAAGGTGAACTGCGGAGCATTTTTGTGCCCTTCCTTGCCTCGGGGCTGGAAGACACCTTGGGTTCCTCTTCACCACCTCCTCATGCTGCCCTGGACCTGCAGACCCCCAGGGAAGGGGACCACACGGTTCTTCCCACTCTGACAGCAGCAGCTCAGCTGGAAGGGGATGGTGCTCCCTGCACCCACCCACAGCCCCCCTCCCTCACACACCAGCACCACAGCATGGGCATGGGTACCAGCTCAAGGGCCACCTCTGCTCCAGGAGAAGGTCTTGGTGGATTCGGTTCCTGGTAGGCGATGGCTGCCGGGACTGCTGGGTGAGCAGGATCAGGCTCAGGCATGGAGCTGGCCAGGTGAGGGCTTGCCAGCACACCCCACCACATCTGAGCTTCCAGGGGAATACTCAGAGGGATGCTCTTGGTGCCCCACAATCGTCCAGGGTACCAGCCGCCCTGCCGCAGGGCGTGGGGAGGAAGCAGTCCTTCCCATCCCTGCCCGCCTTGCCTCTCTGGGCAGAGATGCCCCACAGCAGCCCAGGGGGAGAGCAGCCAGCCCATTGTGGGCAGTAGGCAGTGGAGCAGACCCCTGGAAGAGCTCTGCCGCAGGAGGGAAACTGAGGCAGGGAAGGGCTGGGATGAGCCCACACACTTGGTGCCAGCAAACCAGCGTCCAGACTTGGTACCCCAGAACCAGTGCTTGGTACCAAGTACACACTGGGTAACCCAGAATCAGCACTTAGCCCCCCCCAACCCACTGCTCAACCCCTGAGCCAGTGCTCAGCCTCCTGAAACGGTGCTCAGCTCCTCCAAACTGGTGCATGATGCCCAAATTGGTGCTCAGCTTCCCAAAATGGTGCTCAACCTCCAAGTCAGTGCTCAGATCCCCCAAGCTGGTGCTGAACCCCTCAGCAGGTGTACCCTGAACTGATGCTTGACCCCTGAGATGGTGCTAAGCCCCCTCGAAATGGTGCTCAACTCCCAAGCTGGTGCTCAGCCTCCTGAACCAGAGCTCAGCCCCCGAGACAGTGCTCAACCCCCAAACCAGTGCTTGACCCCTGAGATGGTGCTCGGCCCCCCAAAACAGTGCTTGACCCCACGTGCCAGTGCTCAGCCCCCTAATCAACCATGGAGCTGCTGCTCAGCCCCCCAAAATGGTGCTTGACCCCCGAGCCAGCGCTCAGCCCCCAAACTGGCACTCAGGCCCCCAAAACAGTGCTTGATCCCCGAGCTGGTACTCAGCCCCCTAAAATGGTGCTCAACTCCCATACTGGTGCTTAGCCTCACAAAAATGGTGCATGACCCCCAAGCTGGTGCTCAGCCTATTGAAATGGTGCTCAGCCACCCCCAACTCAGTGCTCAACACCCCAAAACACTGTTTGACCCC
>NW_009603898.1:11038-11986 GCF_000690535.1 Cariama cristata
CGCGGTCCCCCACCCCCCCCCCCCCCAAACCAGTGTTTAACCACCAAGTCAGTGCTCAGCCCTCCAAAATGGCTCAGCCCCAACAGAAGGGTCAATCCTGCCAGGTGGTGTCCAAAGCAGGGCCGGCTCCACTTCATCCCCCTGGAGCACCCATGGGTGTAGGGGAGAGGTCCGGGCACCCCAGGAGAGGAATTCCCCCAGGGTCAGCCCTGCCCTGGGTGGACAGGGAGGAGAAGGGATGAAGACACAGCTGTCTCGGGGTCACTGCTGCCCATTCTCCTCAGAAATGGCCACTCCGGTTTCCTCCCAGTACACATACTGGTCCTTCAGAAAGGCCGGACAGCCCAATTTCCTTTGCCCCCAGTCTCAGTACGTCCTCCCTTCATCACCAAAGGGATGGGGGAAAACAATGGCAGGGGAGCTGGAACTCTTGGCTGTGGAAGGGGACATGTCCCCAGCACAGCAGGGACCCTCCATGTCCTGGAGGGGACCCCCTTGCTCCCCCTTCCCAGCACTTCCCAGAGGAGCATCGCCCCTGGGGAAGGGAAGATTGGGAGCCCTCCCAGTCCCATAGTCCTGGAGTCACCAAGGGAGTGAGGTCCAGCCAAAGGTGAGGAGCTTTATCACCTGAACATTTGGCAGCAGGTCCCCAGCTAATCCTCAGAGGTGGCCACGTGGTGGGATGGTTTGTGGGATGCGGCCCGGGATGCTCAGATGGGATGAGAACACGTCCCACGGCTGATGGGGAGAGCTGTGGGCAGGGGGGGACTTATCACCCGCTGCCTTCCCGCTGCCGGGGGTGTTTCCCAGCCTCATCTGCCGAGTTATCGGCCTTTGGGATGAGCTGCTGAAGCCACCACCCCACAGCCCGGTGCCAGTTATTTCCAGGATTAGGCTGGTTGTGGTTTACCAAGATGTCCCCCCCTCAAAAAAAACCCATCCCCATCA
>NW_009603898.1:12056-12307 GCF_000690535.1 Cariama cristata
CTCTGCTCCCCCCTGCCTCTGGCATCTCCAGACCTGCAGACACAGCCCCCATCACCGCCCTGTCTCCCCATCTCTCCCAGTCACCCCCCCACCCCTAAACGAACTGCCGGCCGCAGCATGAATTCATCCCATTTTAATCTTCATGGTGCATCAGCATGAGGGAAAAAAACCACCACCCTTGTTCCTTTTTTTGGGGGGGGTCTTAATCTTTACCTGGGGTCATATTTACTAATCTTCTCACTAATCCCCCA
>NW_009603898.1:12333-12668 GCF_000690535.1 Cariama cristata
CCGGCCACCCCGAGAGGCGCCCCCCGCCGGCCGCTCCCGGCAGGAGCAGGGCCAGGGAACACCCAGAGCCCGGCAAGCGTGGGCCAAGGCCCCTGGGCGCTGCGGGTTTAGCACTCTAGGTGACTCCATTTTTTCCCAGCAAGGTGGCCAATAAAGGCTTTTTTATTTAAAGAACTCGAATGCGAGGATGAGGAGAAGGGAGGCGACGTGGTGGCAGGGAGATGTGGGCATGCCGGGTGATGGAGGCAAAGCCTGCGGGTCTTGGCTCGACTGACGGGCTCAACCATTTAGGAAATATTTAGGGAAAGGATGACAAACTGCTGCTTCGAAAGGGT
>NW_009603899.1:0-5472 GCF_000690535.1 Cariama cristata
AAAAATATTTATATATATATACACACACATCTGTGTATATGTTTCAAGGAAGGGGTATGATGTTCAGAAGGGCACATATGTGGGTGCACACCCATCCAGATGAGCCCAACTGGAGGCAATTAAAAACAACGCCCAGAGGGGTTTCGGTTCCCCACCACCCCTGGAGACAGACCCCCACGAACATGACCGACTCTTTGGGAGACACCTGGCCAAGGCAGCACCAATTCTCCTCCCCACTGAATTCTCTCCAAAAGATGTAAAAATCCCCCTTGCAACCCTGCCGAAGCCAAGCGTGCCCTCGACGGTGCCAGCACAGATGTTAGGTAGTGCCGGGATGTCACCGGACGGTTGCAAGAGCAGGGTCTGGCTCTCAGTGCCAAGGGGCCATGGAGACCTCAGAGCTTGCAAGGAGAAACGCCACAAATTAAAATAGAAAGAAAAAAAGGTGCATTATTGCTGTTCCCTCTGGCTGCTGGTGGTGGGGAGCGCTCAGCACCCCTCCGCTCCCTCCTACCAGGGTTGCCCATCCCTGGGGACCGCAGGGCACATCACCTCTGCACTCTGCCCAGCCCTGCCGCCAGCACTGGGGGCGATAAAAGGAAAAAAAAACAACAAAAAAACAAACAAAAAATCCAATCCTGAAGGCTGGAGACTGACTCGCAGGGGTGCATACCGCGAGGATGGCCCTGCCGAACGGCTGCTAAAGCCCCGGTGAAACAGCAAGATGCCACGGGAGGGATTAACAGGCGTTTGCAAACGGAGCTTTGTTTCACCCTTTCCCAGCACGGTTTCACCCCAGCCCTTTAGTGATGGCTCACCCAAACCCTGCTCAATTTTTGCCAACACACGGCTCTTGCTAAGGCCCGATGCGTGCGGGGAGCGGTGTCATCAGGGCCAAGCGAGGGTGACGTGTAGGCAGGACACGGTGACCAGAAAGAGGTAAAAGTCCCTCTGCAGCCACCGTCACCCGCAGGTCGCTGCCTCCTGCCACCAGCAACCTTGCACACCGGTTCGCTGCCAGAATTCCCCACCCGAGAGCAATGGCACAGACCAAATTCCCAAGCTGGAAGGTATAAGGACATCAGCTTACTCCCAAAACAGGTTTTGAGGTGGATCCAAGCGCAGCCGGACCGGCCGACACCAGGGGATGCCCACGCTGTGATGGAGGAGGAGGGTGAGCACCTCCACTCACAGCTGGGCAGCTCTCTTGCTCACCGGTGCCCGAGGGACCATTTAGAGCACCTGCGAGTTAGAAACCTCCTGAATTCGGTGATGGATTTGTGAATTCACGTCCCTTTGCTGGTGCTGGTGCTTTCTCAGCCACCTCCCTCCCTGGGGTGTGCAGAAAGCCCTGCTCCTGGACCAACAAGCACCAAGCTGGGATGTCCCCAAGAGATCGTGACCCGAGCGTCACAGCCGATGCTCCAAGGCACCACGTGAGATTTTTGGCTCGGGCTGTTTTGCTGAAGTCACCCAAGCCACCAGTTTTGGGGACTGTCCCCTGCTGTCACACGGCCCATCCCCAGGGCAGGTTTTGCAGCAGAGACAGGAGACACAGGCGCCCGCAATCCGGCCGGTCGTATCAGGTTGTCATTCTGGCAGAGACAAGACTGGATTCAATTCCAGCTGACCTGAAAACCAGGCTGGGAAAGCTCTGGGAGGGCATGTGGGAGGGAGAGAATGCCGCTTCCCACTCTCCCCACTCCCTCCTCCTCCTCCCAGCCCATCTCATCATCGCAGGACACCGCGGCACGGAGCTGCTGGCGCATCCAGCACCCCTGGGTGGGTGCCTGGGCACCCATGGGCACCCCTGGCATGGGTCGGACCAGCTGCAGAGGATCTCACCTGTAGGAGATCTTCGCTCAAAACCTCTGTCTTCTCAGCCCTGCAAGACAAGAAAGAACATAAAGCATTGGCGAAGGGTCCAGTACACGCCGCAGCGCCGGGACTGCATGCCACGGTACCGGGTACGGCTGAATGTGCTTTTCCATCGGGATGCAGCCGGTGATTTAAGGCTCTCTGGCCCCACCAGCCATTGCCTCATCTCCTAAATAAGCAAAGGACGGAGCATCTTCACGGCTCGCTGTGAGCGTGACACATCCCATGCCAATTTAGGGTCCTCCCCTCATCTTCCCCTTATTTTTCCATTATCCCCAGCAAAGCAGGGAAACTCAATTCCCAGGAGGATGCGGGCAGTGCTGCGCAGGGAGGTGCTGTGTCTACACATGAAAGCAGTTCCCCAGGCCGTGCCGGGCTCCGGCAAACCCTCAGCACCGCGGATTTCAAGGACACAACCCATCCGCACGACTGAGCCTCTTCGGTCCAACGCAGTCGACTTGAATCTGTGGCGGCAGCTGCTGCCCGGGGCTTCGCCGTAACCCTCCCTGCTGCTCGTCGGAGGGAGATTTACCGCTCCAGAGCTCCTGCCATCCGCTGTCTTTGCTAGCGAGGAGTGTCGGGGATGCAGAAGGAGACACAAATCCCCGGCAAGTCCCTCCTCGGCCACGCACAGACCCGCAGCATCCCTGCCCGTGAAGCCCCTGCGGCCGCTCCTCACCAGATCTGCTCAGGCTTATGTAAACCATCACACTCTGGCTCATTTATTCATTTTCTTAGGGGTTTTTGTTGTTTTTTTTTCACAACTTCAGTGCATCATCCCTCTTTGAAAAATGACTTCCCTCAAGATGCACTCGGGCAGAGCTGTGATTCAGCCAATTAGTCGCTAACGGTTCGTTAACAACCAAGGAAAGCTGGGTGCTCTCATCCTTCTTAAAAAAATACCTTTATTGCCTGAGTCCTGGTTGCTTTCTGCTATCCAAGCTGGTTTCTCAGCTCTGAGAGACTGAGTGAAGTATTGAAAAAGTGGAAATAAGGAACAAGCACCGGGAGAGGACGGTTCCAAGAGTGAGCCCGGCACGGCAGCGGCGCCAGCCAGGGCAGGGCTTGGTCTACAGGCTCAGCCACAAATACGCCACGTCCAAAGACTTTTAAAAAGTGTGAATTAACTACATTAAATCTGGTTTGTGTATAAAAGTTGTCCCACTGTCTGATTTAAGTTGGTTTTAAAAATGAAAAAAACTCCACCTCTATTAAAATATTTTCATTTTTTAAAAAAAGGGATTTAAATGAACACATTATAACATCTTCTCTATGAAAGCCAAGCGATGCGCTGGTCCCCAGGAGCAAGGGCTGCTCCGGTTCTCCTCCTCTTCCCCAAATCACCTTCGCCATCATTTACGGACAGAATTGGAAACAGCACAGAATGAGCACAAACGGGGAAGAAAGCAGCAAATATCCACCGGTACGGACACAATGGCCATCCCCGCTTCTCCATCCCGGCTCAGGATAGATTTCACATCCCAAAGAAGGAGGTGGCAGGGATGCAGGTGAGCATCGCGCACCCACGTGCAGGCACCGCACACCCCTGCCGCTTCCTCTGCACCCCAGAAATCATTTCCAAACTTTAAAAAATGGCTGGGGGAAAGAAAGAGGTCCCTCCTCTCCTTGCACTATTGGGAAAATCCTGGCCCCAAAGCGACGGTTTTGGTGCATTTTTGTCTCTTCTAGCCAGGCCGATGGTTTTGCACAGCCCATGGCCCCGCGCTGGCAGGTCTCTCCCCCAGCAGCCACAAACCAACGCCTGCTACGCCAAACCAGACGTTTCCAACAGGATAACAAAAATCTGGCCTTATTCTGCTTTTAAGCATATCCTCAGGGTGAGAAACCTCAGTGGCTTTAATGGAGAGCATCTCCTGGCCACAGCCCCGGCACAGACACCCGCGCCAGCCCTGCCACATCTCGGGATGCTTAAGCAGCTTGGGGAGCATGCAAGCGATTCATTTGGTTTTAAAAAGTGGGGGGAAAAAAAAGGCTGCAGCGTTTTATGGTCAGGAATAAGCAAAGAGGCTGTTGGAGCCGCTTGACAGAGCTGCCCAGGGATGTGGCAGAGCGCTGGGCACGCCGTGGGAGCACGGGTTTCCCTGCCTGGTTTCAGCATCTGTAGGAGTCGGGGTGCTTTCTCCTCCCCTCCTGTTTGTGATGGGGATGAGGGTCTCTGTGTGGCCTTGGGGACACACTGCAGCCACTGGTGGTGGCACGGGCATGTGGCAGGGCTGTGGCAGATCGGTGTCACTCGTGGCGGTGGGAGCTGGGTACCTTGTCCTGCCAGCACCAAGCACCAGCATCCAGAGCCAGGCATCACCCTGCTCCCACGCCTCATCTTGCAGAATGCGGTAAAATGTGGCCCCAGAAGCCACCACAGGGTGGTTTTGCAAAGCCAAAGCAGGGGACAAGTGTCCTGCCGCAGGGCACACGGACCCTACCGGTGATGCCACCGGCAGCCACGGCAAAGAGATCCGGCAGGAGAGCCCGGCCCCGTGGATGCTCCATCAAATGTGGTTTAACAGCGGCAAGCAGGACGGATCCTGCTCCTGTACTTGTGCACAGCCCTGCTGACAACGTGGCTCTGCTGATGTCCTGCCACCCTACCTGAAGTTTCTTATTAATTTTCCAGAATGCACCAAAAAAATACAAATAATTCCCCTGGTCTCTCTACTTGCTCCTGCCGGCAGCGCTCCAGAACCTGCAAATTATCTCCGGGAGTGCGGGAACCGAGCGGCACCTCCAAACCCACCGAAAGCCCAGCCCAAGCCATTTCACATGTAAAGACTTAAAAATAACATCATCCTACCCCGCTGACATCGCATTGCATTACAGCTCCACGCTGCTAATGTCACCGGGAAAAATCCCATTATATCTGTTATGTCTCTAAAGTCTCAGCCTAAAGTTAATATGGTTTTACAGGAGCTTATATGGGTTTATGAGCCATCCTGCCAACCTGCAGCAAGCAACGCTTGGTGGCAAAACGCACGCCATGCCGGGGAGATGGAGACTCTCCTGCACTCCCTGGGCTCCATCCTGCCTGGGGGGGAGTATTTTTTGGGTGCTGAGCCCTTGCCAGCAGTCAGAGATGCTCAGGGAGACCCTGGTGCCCCCCTCCTTGGTACCCAGGGATTTCCCAGGGATGGAGAAATATCCCACTGCCTTTTTTTCTGGGGATGGGAAGGCAGCATCTCTCCGAGGATCTCAGCAAAGTATCTTCAGCGGGCTCACCCCTTCTTCTTCAACAAAGCTTTTTGGGTTGTGCTTTCTTCTCCCCCCCCGATCAACATCCCACCCAAGGAGGGGTGTGGGTCCCCATGTCTCCTCCGAGATCTCTTGCCTTGGCTTCCCACCCCTGGGGAGAACCGAATGCCAAAATCCCCCCGGGATTCAGGAGCCCCAGCTCCCGATTTGCTCTCAAACGTTCAGACCACGTGGGGTTTTGGAGCCCAAACCACAAAGGTGCTTCTGAAACCGTAACCCTACAGAAACCCATTAACAGCGTCAAGAGAAACCAGTCTGGATGCGATCAATGCTGGGAAACGCATCTGGCTCTGACAGAGATGCTCTCCCTGTTCCCACCTGGCATCT
>NW_009603900.1:0-448 GCF_000690535.1 Cariama cristata
AGGCCCTCGGTGCAAAGCTGCCAGGGCAGGGAAGAAAACCCACACATCGATACGAAATGATGAGTTCAGTTGGGTCCCTTCTCGAAGCTGCCGGGAGCTGCGAGTGAAGGGCAGTAACCGGGACGGAAAAACGATTTTAATTCAGGCTCTTTTTGGAAAGCAGGTCCCGGTAAGCCGCAGCTCCTGGTGCGCACGGCCGCTGCGCACGAGGTGCCGATGGATGAGCCGGAGAAGAAAGGAGGCTCGTTTTGTCCAGTTTGCCAAACCACACGATAGACTTTTAAAAATTACAGAGTAAGGAGTAGCGGCAACTGCCTCTCTCTTTCTTTTCCCATGGACGTGGGCAGCGCCCTTCCCACCGTGCTTGTCCTCCGGAGTCCCACGCCAACGCCACCTTGGTTTGGTGGCAGCCTGGGCCTGGGGACGAAGGCGTGCTCAGCCCTGGAAG
>NW_009603900.1:476-804 GCF_000690535.1 Cariama cristata
CCCTCCCTGCCCTGCGACACGGCCGGGACAGGAAGCAAGAGCCCGGGCAGCGCTGCCGCGGGCACGGGGATTCCCAGGACCACGTGTGCATCCCACAAAGCGCTGAGGAGGCAGCGGGGACCAGAGCCCTCCTTTGGCCCTGCAACCCCCTCCGGGTTTATTTAAATGCCCTCCCCCCCAATTGCATGCTTGATGTATGAGAGCTCTTCAGGTCTCCGTCACTGCTATGCTTCAAGTTAGTGGAAAATAAAAGACTGAACGCTGGTGGGGAAGCAAAGCCCCGAGGTGCCCTGAAGTGTCTGTGGGGGTAATCACCCCGAATCAGCCG
>NW_009603901.1:0-260 GCF_000690535.1 Cariama cristata
GACGCGGTCTTGGTCCCGTCTACGTCATGGCAGGGCGTAGGGCGGGTCGGTGCGGCTCTCAGTGACGGCGCGTTCATAAAATCCTCCACTTTAGGTGAAATTTGACTTTGCGCTTTGGGTGAGTGCATTGGCCCGGTCACGTCTCGCAGTGGAGCCAAGCACGGGGTGCCCGGGGTGCCCATCCCCGGGACCCCAGGTCAGTCCCCGGGATGCCAGCGGACCGGGATAACGCTGCGGCAGAAGAGAGGATTACGGCTTTG
>NW_009603902.1:0-1065 GCF_000690535.1 Cariama cristata
AGGATTGGCCTCCCACCCTCCTCCGGGCTGTGTCGTCCTTCCTTCACTGTGCCAGGAGGGATGGGAGCCCCTGGTTTGATGGGGATGGATGTCCCTGGGACCATGCTCCGCCACGCAAAGGGCCATGCAGGGTTTGGTCTCGGCCCCAGCCGCGCTGGCCGGGAGGGGATTTCTCTTCTGCGCCAAGGCAGCCGCAAATGAAGTCGGTGGCTTCTGCTGGAACCCTTGGCCCTGCCGCGGTTGGAGCCCTCCTGCTGCCATTGGGGATGGATCCCAGAGCCTCAGTGGGAGGAGAGGGGTGCCGTGGAGCTCCCCAGCACCACATCCCTCTCCTGTCCCCAAACCCCTCCTGGGGCAGCCTGCACCTGCAGGGGCTTGGGGATGCCTACTATCCCCCATGCCCTGGCCAAAACGCTTGCCTGCCTTGGGGTGCCAGGGAGCAGCCAGGCAGGGATGGGATGGGGTGTCCCCAGTTTTGCTCGCTGCATCGGGGACTGGTTGCATTGGGCATCTGCAGCACCCACCCCAGAGCACGGGTGGGAGTGGGCAGGATACATCCCATCCACTTCACCAGCTCTCTGTCTGTGGGGTTTTTCCAGGGAAAGCAAAGCCAACGAGCCACTTTGGGGCTGGAAATATCTCTGTTGGTGGGAAGGGGGATGCCTGGTCCCATGTGGGCTGGGGTGCTCCCTGCTTGAGTCCCTTGGGTGTGAGTGCCCAGAGGATGCAACAGTTGGAGAATCCCATGGCAGAAAGCCCCCACCCCCACCACCCCGGGTTGACGTGGCACCATCTGATGCTGTGGGACCTCGCTCCTGCCCATCCCCTTCCCTGGGCATCCTGATGGGCAGGACAGGTTGGTGGGATGGTGGGAGTGTGCTCTGCCAGCCTTGACACTGACAGGGCACATCGCGGTCCTCTCCGCAGCGGGCAGTCGGGTGAGCCAGGAGCTACGCTACACCAAGGAGAAGCTGGGCGAGGAGTCTGTCTACACCTCCCAAATGTTGATCCAGACCCCGAAGAGGGATGGGGAGAACATCCTGACGCAGGAGGCCCTGCAGCTCC
>NW_009603902.1:1149-1388 GCF_000690535.1 Cariama cristata
CCCCGGCCACGGGGGGAGGGGCCCCCCCGCCGTGTCCCCCACCACCCACCCCTTACTGTGTCCCCTGCGGGATGATGCCCGTCCTCAGCTCCTCCTTCTGCCTTTCTAGATCGTGGGATTTGAACAAGATCTGCTACAAGTCGGGTGTCCCCATCATTGAGAACGGCATGATCGAGAGGGTGAGTGGTGGGCATGGCGTGGCCTCTCCCAGGGACCCCCCCGCCCTCGGGGATCAGACC
>NW_009603903.1:0-6367 GCF_000690535.1 Cariama cristata
TGGTGATGCAGGTGCTGCCGCTGGACTCCTCCCAGCCGCTGCCGGGAGCCTTATCTCTGCTCCCCACTTGAGTGCTGCTTATCAGGGAGCCCCACTCGTCCCTTCCTGCTGCTGCCAGAAATCCCCATCAGCGCGAAGATCCTGCCCGTCCACGGGGGGAGTGGGCAGCTTGTGAGGGCAGCACTGATGTGGGAGCTGCAAAGGGGGCAGGCAAGGCTGCGCCCATCCGAGCCCCTTGCAGATTGAGCTGCCAGCTTTGTATTTTTTTTATAAAAGCTTCAAAATACCCCACCGCAGCCCATGGGGGGAATGGATTTTTTGAAGGCATGGAGCAGCGATGTTTTCGGGAGCATCCCCAGGCATGCAGTCATGGTCTGGGCACATTGTGGAGCATCCCTGTGGGGCTGAGATGGCCCCTGGCATCACCCAGCTGAGCTGGTGGTGCTGGTGCTGCCAGGCTGGCATTGTTGCCCTCTTGGTCTGGCTGTACCTGTGCTGAGCACTTTCCTGTGGTTGACCACCAAGGGCTTTCACAGGCAGGCTCTGCCTTTACCGGTACCCTGCCTGCTCATGGCGGGGCAGGTGGTGGTGGTTTGTGAGCTGTCGGGGCTGTGCTGGTTTCCCCCCACCCCACCCACCAGGAGCAGATTTGGGGGTTACGTGTGTGGGACTCCTTCCTAGATGAGCTCTGCCTGTGCTGTGTGGGTCACTCCCACCCAAGAGAGCTGGGCAAAGCCATGCATTGGACCCCATTCCCCATGCCTCCCGATGCCATCCTGCCTGAACCCCAGCAGGATTTGCTCCAACAAAATGGGGGGGGAGAGGGGCGGGGATGCCATTCTGGCAATTACCCAGGGATGTCACAGAGCAGGGACAAAGCCCAGGGGAGGTGTGGGTGGCATCGGAAGGGTTGGACCCTGGCCTGTGCCAAGCATTGCTCTGTGTCCTCCTTGGCTCTGTTCAGGGGCAAAACACCAAATTACCACCAAATTACTTCTGCTGGGGATGGTGCTGAGCTGGGCTGCGCATGGTTGAGAGGGGTGAGTAGTCCAGGGCTCGTGGCCTCCGGAGCTGCATCTTTCCCTCCCGTGAGCGCTTTAGGGTTTTACCCCACTGCTAGCTGGGAAGCAGAGGTACAAACCAGCTGCAGCCAGTGGTTTTTTTGGCCTCCTGGTGCCATCTGCTGTTGTTTCCCCCCCCCGCCCCGGCAGAGCTCCTGCAGGCAGAGCTGCGCTGGGCTTACCAGTGCAGCCTACTCGCCTGGAGCGAGCTGGAGATAACAGCAGGGAAATGCCCTTTCCTCCCCGGCAATGGGCCATAGCCGCTCCTTGTCACAGGCTTTCTGGTTGGGAACAGCAGTGCAACGCGAGCAGGTACCGGCTTATCCTGCCTGCGGCAGGCTCATGCCTGCCCTGCCCTGCCTGGGCTGACATCCAGAGCTCTGCCAGCTTGTCCCAGGAGTCCTTGGCCATGTGCTGAAGGCTGCTGCCAGGTCATGGTGACAAGGCTGGAGAAAGGTGTCCTGTGGGCAGCGGAGCCTGGGTGCTGCTCCGCTTCTGGGGCAGCGTGTGGGCTGTGGGCTTTGGGATGGGTGCAGCCCCGGGTGGGGTGTGGAGCGGCAGTGCGATGGCTGGGCAGGGGTTTCTGTTCCCCGTGGGGTGAAACAAGGGACTCCCCCATAGCGGAGGTGGTTGTGGTCCCCTTGGGGCCATTGCTGGCCGATGGGCATCACAAGCCAGGAGATAGGTTGGGGTTGTGCTAACATGGGGAAGGACAATCCTGCCTCCGAGCGCTGTCCGACATCCTGAACAGCTCTGCCATGCAGCACGCGGACTTTGCTTCCTCTCGAGATTTCTTGTGTGGACGCCTGATATCTGCCCCAGCATGGGACTACGATCCAGCCTGGCCAGTCAGTCTACCAGAGCTGCTGCCTCCCCTTCTCCTGTTTCCAGTGCTGCTGCCTCCCATGCCTAGTGCTCTGCCTGCATGTGCTGCGGGTCCCTGGCATCACGGGGTGATTTCTCTTTAGCTTGAAACCGTGCAAGGAGGTCCTGTGGTGGTCCTGGGCTGGTGTGTGCTGGCAACTCATGCATGGGGCAAGCCCCACCCATAGCTCTGGTCTGGGCTTCATGTGACCATGAGTTTTTCCTTGGATGTGGTAATTCAGGGACAACTTCTTCCTGGTGTTCCCTCATCCCCTTTGCCAGACCCATTTGCTGATGAGCAAAGCAAATACGCTGTGCTTGTGGCACCTTCCTGGTAACCTCCAGGACAAAGTGGATTATTGCCTACATACTTCTCACAGGGAGACCTTTGTGCTTCTCCTGACATGGTTTATTTGAGCCTGATCAAAAACTTCCTGAAAGCCCCAGTCTGCGGTGTCAGCTGGATTATCCTTCCCAGCAATCCAGTGGGCTGCATCAAGTCTCCATAACCTGCTTTGTGCATGCTTTGGGTGAGTGGGAGCTTCCAGGTCCTAAGCGTGCCTTGCAGGTGGCTCGTTTCTGGTTACAGCCTGCCAGAAGCGTTTGGGCAGTGCCTGGAGATGTGTCCTGCCCTGGGAGACTTGCTCTCGGTTTGCAGAAGGGATGGCCAGGTATAAGCTGGGTTAAGTGGCATTTGGTTGGTGTAGGAATGGCTTTGCTGTCCAAGACTAATATCAGAAAGAAAGCAGATGATATCCAGGAAGAGCTATTTCTTCAGCTGGAAGGAGCTTCCTTTATTTTTCTTGATGCAGAACAATAAAGCGAGCACCATGGCACTGCTTTGAATGCCTCCCCTTGGGGACAGAGGGCTCAGTGCAGTCATGCAGCAGGAATGCTGCTGGAAAGGGTGTGTTTGTCTTCAGGAACACAAAACAGTTCAAATTCAAGGGTGCTGTTGCTAATTGAGTTGTGTGTGTTCACTGTGGGCAGGTCAGAGGAGGCTTTGCTCCCTGCAACTTGTGCCCAGCATCTCGGATGCTGGATGCAAGGTGTGCTTTGGGGTTCAGAGCTGTCCTGAGGTGCTGCGGCTGGGACCTGCCCACAGGACCCATCTCTCTCAACACGTCCTCAGCACGGCAGCCATGTGTCCAGCCGAAGCCTTCTTCTGTGCCACGCTGCCTGCTCCAAGGGGACCTTCCATCTGCTGTGGGCTTTGCTGTCACATCCCATCCCTGGGTGTATGATGTCTCCTCCTTCCTTTCCTCCGCCCTCTGTATTCAAGGGCAGAAAGCTTCTTGACCTGTCCTCAGGGTAGTAAAATCACAGAGCAGAGCCTGCTAGACGTGGTGCCTGCAGCTCCCCATGAGCTCCGGCTACTCCTGCCCTGGTTCACGCCAGGCTTTGCTGCGCTTTGAGCAATGCGGGGCTGTCCTGGCTCTCGGGAGCGGGAAGGAAGGGCTTGTCTCTGCTTGTTTATGCTTCCAGCAGCATGTAATCCCTGTCACAGGGTTTCCACGTGGGAGAACATGTTCTGGGACGATGCCACATGCCTCTCTGCTCTCTTGTGCGAGTCCTCTGGCTCCAGACGGGCAGCTTTGCTGCTTGCTTCGCAGCGTGCTTCCCCACTGCTGGGCACAGCCGGTTTTGGGACAGTGACTCCAAGGCAGAAATCTCCTGGAGGAGATGGCTCTGCTGTTACTCGGGGCTGCTCTCCAGGGGCTGACCGTGTTCCTGGGTGAGACCCCGGGTCTGCAGGCTGCATTTAGTGTGTCTGCAAAAAGGCTCAGCTGTTCAACCTCAAGGAGGATCTCATGACTTGGCCAGCATCCCCTGGGCTGTCAGAGCCCTGTTATCTCTGTGGCAAAGAGTTTGGGCTTGAAATTACATCCGAGGTCAGCTGGAGTTGGAGCTGAAACCTTGTTTGTAAGTTGTTGGCTAATGCCAAGGCACAGAGGAGCGTGGGGCAGCTGAGCTGCAGCTGGGCATCCCTTGATGCGCCCTGGGTCTGGAGGAGCTCCTCGCTTCATGCTGTGGCTGCTCGTGCCTGCAAGGTGGGAGGAGGTGTTGGGTTGAGGCTTGGTGGCACCGCAGTGAGGACCGTGGGCTGGCATGGTTGGAGCCGGAGGACCTAACCCTACAGGGCTGACCTTGTCCTTGCTGTTGGGTGGTCTGTTTGAGAGCAGCTCTGGACCATGGCACAGAGCATCCTCCCTGTGCTGCCTCAGGGCCTCCAGGTAACGCTTGCCTGGATGTTGAAGCCCCATTGCCTTCCACAAGCAGGTTTGGGGCATCTGACCTGCTAGCAGAGCTCGCAGTGAGCAGAGTTTGATCCATTGGCAATGGGATGGTGAGGGAAGAGCAGGGTCCAGTGCCAAGCTGGCGGCAGGGGAGCTTCAGAGCTGCCCTGGCCACCAGCGTGGGGTTGTGGGGGGTTGCTGACCTGGCCCTTATCTTCCCTGTTTCTCTTCTTAGCTCCTGCACCTCTGCAGCCGAGAAGGAGATGGGAGGTGAGTGACCCAGCCTCTCCTGCTGACAGGAGATAGCCTGAAGATCCAGCTGATCCAGGCACTGCGGGCCTGGCGTGGGGGAAAGACCCAGCTCCCACAGCCTCAAAACACAAGCTGGATGAGGAACATCTTGGTTCTTGCTCCTCTTGGTCCAGCCCCGCTCCTCAGCAAAGGCTCAGCCTCTGCTCAGGCAACAGAGCAGGCAGGGTGGGTTGCAGCCCTTGGGGGCTCTTTTGAGGTCCAGGCTGGAGCCTCTCTCCACTGCACCCACCACAGAAGCTCCTGGGGAGGCTTGTAGGAGCTCGGCAGGGCTGCGTGGCCCATCTCCATCCTTTTCCACCCCAGGAGCAGAACAAAGGGAGAAGCAGTACCGAGCCCATCGGGGATTTGGGGATCGCCGTGGTGGGGTCATCAGTGCCCGCACATATTTCTACGCCGATGAGGCCAAGTGTGACCAGCACATGGAGACTTTCCTCCGCTGCATCGATGCCTCAGGTAAGTGCTCCATGTGTCCTGAGCAGTCCCAGACTGCCGAGACCCCTACAGCCCACCACTGTATCTCGGGTACCTCCCTTCTGCCTGAGCACCTGGCCTGTTGGGCTAGCTCTGTCTTTGTGGCTCCATCCAGGTGGCAGCTCGGAGGATGGTTTCTCGGCCATCAAGCTGACAGCGCTGGGCAGACCTCAGTTCCTGGTGAGTGCCAGGGCTATGGCCAAGGTGAGGTGGGTCAGAGCCAGGGCCACAGATGATGCATCTGTGGGGGCAGGTGCTTTGGGGTGCCAGGCTTGCTACAGTGGCACCTCTACTGATGGCAGAGAGGAGTGGGCATTGACACAGGCTGTCCCCTGTGTGCCCAGGACCACCCTGGAGACCCTGCCTCAACTTTTGGGGACACATGAAGATCTCAGAAGTTTAAAGGTCCCAGCATGGGGGTCGGCAGCGGGGAGTGTCTGTACTACTGGGTTTGGCTTCTGCTTGGCCACAGTGTCCTGCTATAGGGTCAGGGTCTGCCCCAGGCCGGGTATGATCTTGCAAAGCCCTGGCATGATAGGAGGCTCCAAGCTGGCTGGGCTTCAGCCCGGGTGTCTCACCTTGAGCTCTGTCCCCACAGCTGCAGTTCTCAGAGGTGCTGGTGAAGTGGCGGAGATTCTTCCACCAAATGGCTGCGGAGCAGGGCCAGGCCGGGCGGGCGGCACTGGAGATGAAGCTGGAGGCGGAGAAGCTGCAGGTGAGGGAGGAGGCTGTGCTGCCGGGGATGTGCTGCTGGAGGTGGCCGGTGGCCGTAGAGGTCCCTGAGCAGCCCTGACCTGTGACACCTCTGAGCCTGGAGCAGTAAGACCCCTGTAGCTCCTTGGCACTGATGCTCCTTTTGCTGGTAGGAGGCCCTGGCCAACCTCGGCATTGCGACCAAGGGGGAGAGCCAGCACTGGTTCACGGGCGAGAACCTGGGCATGAGCGGGTAAGCTGTCTGTGACCTGGGGGTGCTGCGAGATGGGGATTCTGGGGGACCTTGTCCCTGTTCGTGGGGCAGTGCGGCAGCACTAAGGGAAGGTCTCCAAAGGCCAGCGCTGGCTCAGCACAGTGACCAAACATAGAAGAAGTTTGGGTGGAGGTGACAAGACAGGTCAGGGTGGGATGTGCCGCATATGCTCCTTGCTGGTGGGGGTCGGGAGCTGGTAGAGACCTCTCTGACCCTGCAAGACACCAGTATGGACCTGGCGCTCTGCTCCCAGCACTGTGGACCTACTGGACTGGAACAGCCTGATCGACAGCCGCACCAAGCTTTCCAAGCTGCTGCTTGTCCCCAACATGCAGGTGGGTGACCATCTATGCTACCCCTGGAGGAGCCCCACAGGGAGGGCAGTGGGACTTCCTTGGAGCAGGGTGTGGGGCTGCTGCCCCCAGGCCCTACTTGTTAGTTTGCTGGTGGCAGCA
>NW_009603903.1:6398-6935 GCF_000690535.1 Cariama cristata
GCGCGGCTGCCAGAGCCTGGCCACGCGGTGATCCACCACATGCAGCCACCAAGCTGGCCCGGTGGGCACCCTGTGCACGCTGTGGTCGGTGGGTTCTGGGGAGCTGGGGTGGGCAACAGCCCGGGAATGTGCTTCTTCCAGGGGGTGTTTCTGTCTCCTGTGGGTAGGGCTGGCCACAGGCAGGCAGAGTGCCACAAGCTGTTCTCGTTTCAGACTGGGCAGCTTGAGCCTCTGCTCTCACGCTTCACCGAGGAGGAGGATCTGCAGATGAAACGGATGCTGCAGCGGATGGATGTCCTTGCCAAGGTAAGGGTTGCTGGGGCTGGGGGAGCTGGGCACGGGCGCTGCCACAGAAGGTTAGACATGTAGCAGGCAGCCCTATGAACCCAGCCTGCATGTCATTCACCCCCCAGAGGGCCACAGAGAAGGGCGTGAGGCTGATGGTGGATGCAGAGCAGAGCTACTTCCAGCCAGCCATCAGCCGCCTCACCCTGGAGATGCAGCGCCGCTTCAACCAGGATCGGGCAATCATCGTCA
>NW_009603903.1:7009-8741 GCF_000690535.1 Cariama cristata
TGGCAATGTGATGGATGGGCAACTCCAGGGCTGCCTGCCTGAAGGTGCAAGGCAGAGGTGGCACTGGTGCAATGACCCTGTGCCATCTCTTTCATCTGGTCCCAGGAGGCTTATGACAATGTGACAGTGGACGTGGAGCTGTCGCGCCGGGAGGGCTGGCACTTCGGCACCAAGCTGGTCCGTGGCGCGTACATGGAGCAGGAGCGGGAGAGGGCCGCCCAGATCGGCTATGAGGATCCCATCAACCCCACCTATGAGAAGACCAACGAGATGTACCACAGGTAGGGGACTGCCCCAGACATGCTTCTCCCTCCTGCCCCACCAGGCACAGGCTCGAGCAGCCTCACCATGCAGCCCCCCACTGTCTTACAGGTGCCTGGACTATATCCTGGAGGAGATCAAGCACAGCCGGAAAGCCAACGTGATGGTGGCATCTCACAATGAGGACACAGTGAAGTTCACCCTTTGCAGGTGGGTGCTGGGGAGGCAGCATGGCAGGATCTGGGGGCTTGGGGGATGTGGGGACCCAGCAGAGCTGCAGGGAAGTGTGCTGTGGCTTGTCAGGTCTCCTCTGTGCTCACCCAGTGGGATCCTAGCTCCCATCTGGTACTTAGGGCTTCGGCTGGGGCTTGGAGCTGGGGCGCAGCATGGTAGCCCACAGCGACTGCAGAGCTGGCCCCTCTGTTTTAAAACAGATGCTGTTTTAAAAACAAATCCCTCAAGTCCTTGCATCCCAGCATCCATCTGGGACATGGTCAGTGCCGTGCTCTCATACTCAGAGATGATCCCTGCTCCTCTGGTGGGACACGCTGCCCCTGCATGCTCCATTGCCTAACACCAAGGCTTGGCTTGCAGGATGATGGAGCTTGGGATCCATCCCTCAGAGAAGAAGGTGTACTTCGGGCAGCTGCTGGGCATGTGTGACCAGATCACCTTCCCGCTGGGTGAGTGCAGGGAGAACTTGGCAGATGGGCTCCTGCCCCACCTGGACCTGGGGGGTCTCCCTGAGCAGCCGCTGTGGGGTCCGGAGGATGGATGGAGCCAGGCTATGGGTCTGTCAGAGAGCAGGACTGGCTGAGAACAGTGCCTTGTTGCTTCTTCCCCAGCTGTGTGGAGCGCTGTGACCCCTGCATGGGGTTTGGGGAAAATGCAGATGGAGAATCACATCTGTCTCCTGGAAGCCTCATGATACTGTGATGGCTGAGCCAGGAGATTCCTGGTTTGGACTATGAGCTGAGATCAGAGTAATTAGGTGGAGCAGAGACTGATCCTGGCAGCCAGCAAACCCCTCTTGTACCTTCTTGGTCTGGGAGTGTCGCTTTGCTCTGCTGGAGGTCCACATCAAGTCCTGGGCTCTCTGCTAGCAGGGTGGCAACAGCCTCTTGCGAGACCTTGTCCTCTCTGCTGCCGGCCCGGGCAGTGGAGCAGAGCTCCCAGGGGCCTGGACAGAGGGACATGCAAGGGGCCCGGTAGCCATCTCGGGTCAGGGACTGATCCCCCTGCCCGCACTGGTGTCCAGAGCAGAGACCTGAGGCCAGGAGAGCAGCAGGAGGCAGACCGAGCGGTGGTCCAGCATGGATGCCGCTCTGTCCTGGAGTTCCCCTTGCAAGCGGAGTTTGGCTGCCTGTCTGCAACCTCCTCTGGTCATGCTGGAAAAATGTGTTAACTTGATGTTTCTGGTTGAATGCTTCTTGAATTGGCCCAGCCCTGGCTGCTGACATTCCCAGGGCTC
>NW_009603904.1:0-254 GCF_000690535.1 Cariama cristata
GTCCCGGCTGCTCCTATTTGTTGTCTGCCTGGGCCAGGCCTGGCAACGTAAAGAAAATTAATAACAAATACCTGGGCAACGAGGTGAGAGATGGGGCGGGCGGCACAGGATGGCGGAGGGCTGAGCCATGGACCGTAGCTGGTGGTGGTTGAAGGGTGCTTTTGCCACAGCAGAACCGGCAAGCTTTCCTGGCTCCCCGCGACCCCGCAGAGGGGGACGGTTCCCTGCGGAGACGCATCGCCCGGACCAGGTCT
>NW_009603904.1:354-675 GCF_000690535.1 Cariama cristata
TCCGATGGGGACCTCTCGCTTCTTCTTCCCTGTCTCTGTATCTTCTCTCTCCTCCCAGGCTTGCTAACGGGATCGGGGCACCATGAACTGGGGGGTGTTTGAAGGGCTCCTCAGCGGGGTCAACAAATACTCCACAGCCTTCGGCCGCATCTGGCTCTCCCTCGTCTTCATCTTCCGCCTGCTGGTCTACGTGGTGGCGGCCGAGCGGGTCTGGAGCGACGACCACAAGGACTTTGACTGCAACACGCGGCAGCCGGGCTGCAGGAATGTCTGCTTCGACCACTTCTTCCCTGTCTCCCACATCCGCCTCTGGGCCCTGCA
>NW_009603904.1:754-1014 GCF_000690535.1 Cariama cristata
ACGCCTGCCACCGCATCTACCCCAACCCCGGCAAGAAGCGGGGAGGGCTGTGGTGGACCTACCTGCTCAGCCTCGTCTTCAAGGCCGGCGTGGACGTGGTCTTCCTCTACATCTTCTACCATTTCTACAGGAACTACACCCTGCCCCGGGTGGTGAAGTGCGAGCTGCCCCCCTGCCCCAACGTGGTGGACTGCTTCATCTCCCGGCCCACCGAGAAGAACATCTTCACCCTCTTCATGGTAGTCACCGCCTGCATCTGC
>NW_009603905.1:0-14457 GCF_000690535.1 Cariama cristata
CTGGTCGAAATCAGGCAGTTAGGTGGTGTGAGTTCATGCTGTACCTAAGTCTTTTGTGCTTACACATCGCAAAAGGTGCCCTTAATTCATCCTTCAATGGTAGGCAACTCTTTAAGCAAATGTATAGTTTTGTTACTCTCCCATCACGGATTTGAAGCCATGAGGTGCTCAAGTATGCTGAGTGAAGGACTTAATACATCTGCAAAACTTGGAGCCAGGGCTCCGTTAATTGTGCAGAGAATCTCATTCAAGATGTTATTACTGCGATTGTCTGCGCAGCCCTACAGGCCTTGTCACAGGCAAGAGGGGGACTGACGGTATCCTGGTACCACAGGCTTGCCAGGCCACAACCACTTTCACTGGAGATTTAAATGTCGGTGCCAAACTGCACTGCTGGGGTGTGGGGATGTGCTGTGATGATCTGCTGGTACCGCTGTGGGCAGCAGCGAACTCCAGCAGTCGAGCGGTGAGATCTGAGCCCCTTGCTGCAGTTTCCTCAATGAACTTGATCGAGGGGAAGTTTTGTGATTGGCCCCACTAGGTCTCACTTGTATTAGTGCGTGAGGCCACGCAGATGTGTGTGACTGGGCGCTAAGAATCATTCACATGGGTTAGGCATTTCTGTTGCAACTGCAGGGACAAGTGCAAAGCCGAGTTTATAACTGAATCCACCTGAAGCGTAAAGTCTTTATCCACCTGAGTCTTTGTACCTCTTATGTATGCCATCCATGTTGACAAAATGCTAATATATATGAAGCATTTAGGAGGTAGGGACCAACGTGGTTAAGTTTGTTGCCATGATCTTAGTTTGCTTCCTTGCGTTTAGTTGTGATGTGGGAGTCCAAGTTCTTGCTTTAAACTCAAGGTGAGACCTGCTCAGGTAATGTGTAATGAATGAACTTTTCTTGACTGCAGCATCTTGCCATCTTGTAGGAATTGGAAGGTGTGATGCAAATGAGTTGGGATTGCAGCCAAAAAGAAAGACAGCCTTCATCTAAGGCATAAAAACTAGAATGCACTTTTAGAATATTTATCTGATTTAACTGTTGGCTTCTGCTAGAAGGTGTTTGTCCTGCTTTTTCTGGCTGTCTGTTCCTGCTGTATTACGTTGGATCCATGCAGTTGTCTAAAGACATAAACTGACTGAAAACTTGTGCAATGCACAGATGAAGAAGAAAAGTGTGTATGGTTATCAGATCTTGCAAAAGAGGCAGTGGAGGGAGGGAGAGCAGAGCTGTGCTTTAAACGGCAGTCTGCAATTAGATCAGATTTAATAAGATACTATGAAATGGTACAATTAAATTATCTCCCTTCTTCCTGAAGATGCTATTAGAGTCTAATCAGATTATTTAGATCACTTTCGCTACTGTTTATGAACAGCACGTAACTTAGTTTCTGAGCTGTAAGATTGATGGTGTGATTTACAAAAGTATTGTGCATTTAGGGCATGGTTACTTGGGCATTTTTTTGATGGCAATTTTCTGGGCTATTTTTTCTGTGCCTTTCCTGTTCAGACAGTTGAACAGCTGCAACTAGTGAAAGAAGAGAGTAAGAAGTAATCCTGAGACCCACAAACAATTGTACTGTTTTGAAGAAATGGTGTTTAGTTAGGTAATGACTAAGGTGGGACACAGGTGGATTGAGAGTGGCTTTGAGCAGCTTTACTGCTGAGGAAGCTTTCCATGAAACCAAGGCCGCAACCTGCCTTAGAGCAATCAAATTTTCCTCAGTGGGAGAGAAATATAATGCTTCAAACATTTGTAGCTTTCCATTTTCTATCTACTCTTGAATTGAAATGCAGAAACACCCCCCCCAACATATTATTCCAAACTCTTTGGAAATAGCTAAAAGATGCTAATCTAGATAGATTTCTGCTGTACTTAAATTGAAATGACAGAAAGTGAATTTGCCATGTCATTGCTGATTGCAGTTACTAAACGCCTTTATTTTTAGGTAACTATAGGCCGAGGATTAGATCTCACGTACCAGCTGGTGTCGAAAACCTGTCCCTTGATGATCTCTCGTAAGCACTGTGTTTTCCAGCAAAATGCAGAAGGGCAGTGGACTGTCAAGGACAACAAGGTACAGAGACTAATTAAAGACCTTGTATTCAGATTCACGGAAGACAATGCCCTGTTTGGGCTCAAGCAATGTATGGGCTGTGATATAACATAAGTGTGATAGAAAGTCACATGAGAATGTGTCTTGCCTGTTGTGCACTTCCAGCAGGAAGCTTCAGTCTGCTGCAATTGGGATGCAAAGCATATTGCTTTATGTATGTAGATTTGTCTCTTGGTTTAGCATTTTTCAGACAATTGTAGTGTTGCCAAGGGCACTTTGCAGTCTGTGAACCTGTTTTGTGTTGCTTGCTTAAAAAAAAAACAATCCTATGAACTTGGGCAGTATTCAAAAGGATAATGTTCTTGTACTGCTAATGAAAGGATAAACTGATACTCCTTATTGTAGTGACACAATTGCTTTAATTATAATCAACTACAAGAAGAATCTGTTGTTAGAAAAACCATGCTTTGTGTTACTTTCAAACGAGTTTCTTCTGAAAGTTGATTAGAAGAAAGTGTTGGCATGTGAGTCCTCAGCTAGGTCTCACTTTGACTTCAGTAATCTGTTTTTTGTATCATGATCTCTCCACTTTCTCATTCAGGCTGAAAACTGTAAAACCAGTAACTTGCTTTAAAACTGGTAGAACAAAAATGTTCAACATGTCATGCAGATTTGAAGGATGTTTGGGTCAACAGCAGATTAGTCAGAAAGGAATGGAGTGGCTAGTATAAAAATTACACTGCTTTTAAACAAAACTCTGTTGCAGTACTTGTATAAACCTGAATACTTACAGTTATTGCATGATTGGAAACATCTATAGTAGATTAACTATTAACACTTCCTCTGTGTTATTGCTGCTACCAGTTTGTCAAGTTGTTTATTGAATCTTTGAGATACATCAGTTGTTAATAATTCCACAGTTCATCTTAAGCACAGGTCAGTTTTACTGTTTTTCAAAACTATTCCTTGAGCTAGTCTAGTGTCTAATTTAAAAACCCTTTTTCTGTTTTGAACATTATCTCCAGAAGAACATTTTCCTTCTTGTCTATATTCTTCCTGTATTTATGGAAAACCGACTCTTTTTTTTTTCTTTTATCCTGTTTCTTTTCTAGTTTTTTCTTGAATTTCAAGTGACATTAATTGTCAAGAATAATTACTGCAATATTCTGCATTCTTGACAACGATCTATCAGAGAGTCTTGTCTTTTTATTGGTTAGTTCTTGTTTCTGAAGCTTCTTTTTCCCTTTAGAGTTCATTCTGTTTCTTCTGCACAACTGCATATATAAATGTTGTTCTTAGTGCTTGTACACAAAATCTGTAATGCAGGAATAATGCACGGTAAATAATAAAATGCAATGACTGTAATGAATGGGATGCTAAGCCAATAAATTGGATATTGCAAGGTTTATTTAAAGAGGTAGCTTATTTCACTGAAGAGGTTGGATAAGTTTACAGTTGCCAGAAATAACTTGCAGAGGACTCTCTAACTGCATATTAAATTTTGCTGATTCTCTGTCCATTTGCAGAGTCTAAATGGAGTCTGGCTTAACAAACAGCGCCTGGATCCCTCCAAAGCCTATCCCGTCAGTGAAGGAGACCGTATCCAGTTGGGAGTGCCTTTGGAAAACAAAGAGACTGCTGAATATGAGTATGAAGTAATTAAAGAGGAATGGGAGAAAATAAGACCCTTTTTAGCCCAAAGGAGTGACCTGGGGAAAGCTAAGAGTTCAAGAACTAAACGTAAATTTAGTTTGGAGGAATTGGAAACATCTGGATCAGAAGGCCCTTCAAACTCCAGATCCAAAAGAGACAGAGTGTCCTGTGACAATGAACCTTTGGGTAAATCATGGGGAAGGGTAGAAGAGGCCAAACAGTTAACAGAGCAGACGGATGTCAAGCTGCCTTCTCCTGGACCAAGTGAGGAGGATAGTGGTCTGGTCCGTCGTAGCCTTGTGCACTCCAAGAAAGCTGTGTCTGTCCCCCATAAGGACCAGAAAGGCTCTGGTCTTGCACAGTCATGGACTGGCTTGGAAATGCTGAGGAAAACTCTAGTAGATATAATGAAGTTAAAGGTCAAAGTGCAGGAGAAGCAGACAGCAGTTCTGAATGTGAAGCAGAAGCGCAGGAAGTGTGCTCAGAAGGAGATCCTGGCAATGGAGCAGGAGCTGCGGGAGTTGCAGAACCAGCTGTGCATGGAACAAGAGCATCATCATCAGCAGGTGGAAGAGCTGGAGAGGACATTCTCTAAAGAGCAGCAGAAGCTAGAGGTATAATGGTGATAATCTTTTTGGCCTGTGTCTTTTCATTTTTGTGGAATGCCTAATGTAAGACATGGATCCAAAATAAGATCTTGAACCATACGGTAACACAAATAATGTTTGTGTGAATTACACCTCTTAAAATTGTCATGGAAGTATTTGACTTCCAGACATGTGTACCAAAAGAAAGTGCAGAGACAGAAGGGATTGGGCTACATGGGGAATTAAGAAAAAGGTGTAAAATAATCTAAAAAAATTTTTTTACAAATAGGTTCATTATAGCAAGATAGTAAAGCATTTCAGTTAGTAAAAAAGCATGGTTTTAAATAAAAAATCAAAAATGTCTGCCTGATCTCCTGTGGTTGCAGAGAGGACAAGCTGGAAGGTATTCACCTTAAGTGTGACTTTCTCTCAGTATATGGCTAAATTAATGCCCAGTTTGCATGGTGAATCTATTCCCTTTCCAAGCAAGTGAATTATTGTATGCCTTAATCCCTGGAAGGAGGGAGATTTTTTTTTCGTACTTTCAAAAAAACCTTTCTTTCAATCTATAGGTGTCTTCAAGCAGTATGTATGTGTTGATAAGTAGCTTTTTTAGATAACACACTGAAGTCTTTCTATTTGAGTTTGCTCAAAATCTGGTTTAAAGGAAGTAAGGATTCATCTTAGAGTGAGTTTCATAATTTATCAGTTACTTCCTTCAAAGATTGCTGCTGAAGGCAAGATACCTGTATCAGAAGCACAGAAAGTCTGGAGTTGTGTGCTTAGGCACAATGGGAAGTTCAGCTGGAGCTGTAGGTATCTCTAACCTCTTTGAATGTGCTCAAAGATAGAGTTGCAGCTTTTTCGCATGTTCAAGCTGTTGCTGACCTCTTTGCTTCTATGAACACTGGTGCCTTTAGAGCTAGAATAACATGGAGGTGTTCCAAGTATATAACTGTAAATGATATATCCATTTTAACTCTTCACAGCAAATGATAGCTCTAATTTCTGTCATACACATGTAACACTAGAGTGGGACATCTTGGGGTTTGCTGAAAACCGGTGTTGTTTCTTTAAGCGTATCCTCTAAAGAAAGTGTGCAGAATAGTCATTTTCTGTCCCTTGCTTTCTTCAAGTAATTTGCAGTTTGTGTTGTGTTTTGTTTTTTTTCTTCCTCCTTCTTCCCCTGCCCAGGGAGTAAAGTGGCAACATGGGGAAGAGAATCTGAAGGAGCAGCTGGCCCAGGTCCTGCAAGAGGCAAGTAGTTACCAGTCTGGGTTTGGTCTAACTGTGTAAGTCAGATATTTAAATCTTTCTTACTGCTGTGGCCTCTTGGTAGAAGACAAGGACTTTGCCTGAGGTGCAGATTGGATGATCTTCATCTACAGACCGAATTTCTGTCAGAAAGTGCCAGACCTCACTATGGGAGTTGCTTTTTGCCCGCAAATATTGTGAGAATATGCACTCTAACTTGAAAACCTTAAGTAGCTGCAATGATTTTTTTCTTTTTATTTGAATCTGGTCCTTCAGCTGGTGGGCTTTTTTGTGAGGTCTGTCTGCTGGGTATCTGTTTTGGGGAATTTGTTTTGGCAATTTTAACCAGATTAAAAAAAGTTCAGTCTTGGTTAGGAGTGGTTTTGACAGATTGCCACACGTAGGTTTCCTAGGCTTTTTTTCCAAAAGGCCTTTCCTTTTGGAAAGCTAATCTGAGAACAGCTTCAAGTAACCCTGCATACAGTGACAGGTTTTTGTGATCCTTATGTGTCAAATACCCCTTGATACTCAAATTTGTCTCAGATGCCCTTAAAGTGGTGACTGTAAAACCTAACTGAAATGAGAGAGTAACCTAGGAGAGGGAATGAAAAGTGCCATGATACTGGGAAGGTAGTAAATAACTGGCACTACGTTCCAATTTTGAATTAAGGCTGAATTGCCTTAACACCCCAACTCATATAGATATGTGTTGCTCTTTTAGGAGAGCTCTTTTCAGTATGCTGAACCTCATGATTATGGCCATGTATATTTAATAGGATAGTTTATAATGGTACTGTTATAAATTCTGGGATGGTATTGTTACAGCATCATGCTTTGATGGAAGAACTAAGCCGTAGTAAAAAAGATTTTGAGGAGATAATTCGAGCCAAGAATAAAGAACTGGAAGAAACTAAGGTAAGGAATAGCTGAATTCTCAGTTTTACTCATAAGTGAAACATGATGTGCTGCAGCAGAGGAAATGGTTCATTTAACATTTGTCTTGACTGTACTTTGTCTCCCATAGTAAAAAACTCCTGTATCTTGAGGTGACAGCTGACTCTAGTTTCCAGGATTGAGGAAGGATACACCTTGATTCATAAATTATTGTTGAACAGTCATTACTAGATCTTTCTCAATCATAAAGCAAGCCCAGAGCACCTGGGCAGGAGAAGTGGGCCCATTCCACCCTTTCTTTTTTAAAAAAAAAAAAAAAAGTTTGAAAACTGAGGTGCTTCATTTTCAGTCAGAGTGTGTTCCAGTAAAACTTTAGTCTTTCAGCAGTCCTACAAGGGAGTATAGGACTGAAACAACATGGAATTTGAATAATGAATGAGAGAAGCCACATTTCTTCCTGCCCTTGATACAAGGTGACGAGTGAAAAGTAATTAAGGAGATCCTTTCTTGTGTATTACTCTTGGAAATTATCACATTATCCACCTCTGACTGTTTGCTTTATTTTTTTTTTGATGTCGTCTTTGCGACTCTGTTGTTGTTACAAGTATAGCTTCAATTGGAAGAATTTCTCTGTTATTTTTAGAAGATAGAGCAGGTATTTAGGAGCCTAATTTAACTCCAAACAAAAAAAAAATGTATTGGGCAGTTAAATGCAAGTAAATGTTTTAAATTCTTATGCTTCCTTTTTTTAATATTGAAGGTATTTTGTCTGTTGGGTGTTTTGCTTTCTACATCAGACATCCAAAAACTGTTTTGTTGACTTAAACCAAACTCATGCCAGGAAGAAGTTAAAAGAGATTCTGAAAAGATTGATCCAGCTGGTAGTTTCTTTAGGCTGAGGGGGATTTTGGTAATGGCTGCTGTTATTGCTTCTAAGTTCTCTGCAGTGGGTGGGAATATTCTCAATACTGCTGTGACTACAAAGAGGAGAGAGGTTACAGATCTGGGTATATAATAGATGCAGACTTGACATGTGGAGATTTGTATGATTTTTTATTTGTACTACCTTCCTCTGCATGTGCACTTCCTGCCAATATTATGTTGAGTAAAACCTTGTTCTTTGTTGATACGTGACCGCATGTACTTTTCCACTAGGAGGAGAAGGAAAAGGTGAGAGCCCAGAAAGAAGAGGTGTTGAATCAGATGAATGATGTGTTGGAGAATGAGTTGCAGTGCACAATCTGTTCTGAGTACTTTATCGAGGTATGTTTAAACAGTTATGGGTTTGCCAGTAAAGAAGAGACTTGAGAAGCTTTCCCTAGTTCTATTAAACCTATAGTCAAGCTTATTTCTTTACTTTGCTAGTTTAACGGTCCCAACAGACCACAGTGAGTTGTGGGCAAGGGTTGGTCCAGAAATCCATTCCGTCTGCCCTAACTCTTCTCCTGGGCAGCAAGTTCAGCTTTAATGTCTCTACCTGCGTAGAGATGAGTGCTTTAATCCTAAGATGCGTGTATGCCTGCAGCAGTTTTGGGTGGTTTTGAACTGGTGCTCTGAGCTGCTGCTGACAGCCTGCTTGGGGAAGAATCATTTTGTAGTGGACCTTGCTTTAAGTTCACTAGCATTGGACTGCTTCAGGTTTAGATATAGGAAGAGGATAGTAAAGAAAGGGAGGTGCAGTGTTCAGTCAAGTCCTGAACTGTTTATATTGTTCAGATAAACTCTTTCTTTGAGAAATTGGCCTGCTTTCATTTGATTGTAGAAGTGATAGGCTATGCATGAAATGTAGACTGTTATTTCTGTTTGTGTTTTGCTAGAACTTCAGTTTCATTACATTCATTTCTACTACAGGGTACCTGATGTGTTAGCCTTGTTATAATCACCTAAGAGGTAGCTGCAATTCTAATTTCTGGTTTCTCAGTAATTTAAGATGCTATTGCAGTATCTGATTTTTTTCCGTAATTTATCCTTTTCAAATTGGGGAAACTTATAATAGAATTAATTCTTTTTGTCTGTGTTTCTGACTTGTTATGATCTATGGTGAATCCATTAACCGACTTGTAAAACTTATCTGCACTCTGACATGGGAGAGTTTTTGTGTGTAACCCCTACGAAGACTAAAGACAAGGGGCTTAGGGCTTCTCCCCCTCCTTCTCTTACGGGAAGTGTTCATCTAATGTTTTTCTGACTTCAGTACTCTTTTTTTCTTGACAATGCTTGTGTGAGTGTGCACTGATAAGTATCCTTCCGTTGAATTCCACAGGCAGTCACTCTGAACTGCGCGCACAGCTTCTGCTCCTACTGTATCAATGAGTGGACGAAACGTAAAGTGGAGTGCCCTATCTGCAGGCAGGAGATCAAATCAAAGACACGCTCTCTGGTGCTGGATAACTGCATTGACAGGATGGTAGAAAAACTAGATGTGGAAATGAAAGAGCATCGCCTGACCCTTATCAGAGCGCGGAAAGGTGAGAGGTGGGTGGATGTGGCATGATGAGTACAAGCTCTCATTCCATCTATTTTGTACAACTTTCTTTGGCACCTATATACCAAGGAGATGCTTGGGCAATGCAGCAGAAACACTAGGAGATTAATTTTAAGATATGTTGCGTAACTAGCTTTACTGCACAGTAAAATAAAATTAAGTTTGGAAAAAGACTTCAGTATGAATTCCACAGTAGAGTGGGACAACTTAACCGTGCTAAACATTACACTGTTTTGAAGAGATCACTAAATAAAAGCAAAACTATATAGAATGGGCTTTGAAAAATTTACCAGGCGCCTTTTGATTAAACCATTCACTACATCATTGCAAAAACTCAGCAGAGCAATGCCTGATGAGAAAGTCAGAATTATCTTCTGTGTGCTAGATTTGTGTAGGAAGTCTCAGAAGGGAACGTTGGTATGTCATGTAAGTGTATGGCTGAACTGGCGGTTGCTCTGCCATGTTAATTTTAGTGGCATTAAAACCACTGTGGCTCAAATGCGTAACCTCTTGCCTAGTTGTAGCTAATAGACTGTGCGTGACAGCGATGGCTTTAAGTAAAACTCCAGTATGGTGTATTCCTCTTCTGCTTCCCTCTTCGAAATTTGTTTCTAGAGCACTTGACACTGGTATCTAGGTGCTGAAATGTAGAAGTCTCTTCCTGCTACCACTTAACAAATTTCTATTGCTCTGTTCTCTTAAGTAATTGTCTTGTTTGCCCCTCACAGAGGCGAGTGCATGATCCTTAATTTTGCAATGTGTCAAGCCTTTTACATAATGAAAGATGCTTTTGAAATGTTTCAAATTCTCCATGGGGACATAGAATGACATTGCTAAGCAGTGTTAGTTCAAACCTGAAGTTATAACCTATTTACCAACTCAGTCTGATTCCCTTAGGAAATACTACGCTGCTAGGAGGCTGCCTCTTGTGTAATATGCACATCTGCAGAGTATTCCGTAGCACTATTGAAGTGTCTCATCGGGTAGCTAATGGTGATTAGATGAAGTGGTGCTTTCATTGGAGCCCACTTCATTTCTGTATGGTAAACCAGTGGTCTTCGTGCTTGTTTGGACAAAAAGGAAATAAGCTCATAGCCTGCCTTCATACGTGATAGGTGCTCTAATTATATAAATGACTATTAGTGGGAAATCATTTTGCTTCACCATGACACACTTCAGCAAGGAGGATGAATTGGTTTTGTGCAGTCTTTTTATTCAGTGATGGAAACATTTTGATTGAGATGAAGATAACTGTGTGTCTATTTAAACATGAATTCCTAAGAAGAAACCAGCTAAGAGAGAACTAATGATGCAAGTGGCACTTGAGAAGCTCAGTCAGAGCTTCCCAAGAAGCCTTTCCAAGACGCCTTAGTAGAACAGGCACCAGTAGGACAGCTTGCACTCTTAAATTTTAATGGGGCCCTAAGTGTCCTGAACAACCATTACTTGTTTGAGGGTTTCTTACCATATTTTGTTCCTTCCCTCTTTCTTACCTAGCGAGGCACTGTAATAGTTAGCCACTTCCACTGCCAATCGTGTGCCAGTGAAGGGATGGAGAATGTCTCCTCATCTGTGCTATCTTAACAGGAAAAGCCATATAGGAAACAAGAAAAAAAACCCAACCCTTTACTCTTTTAATGCTAAAAATTGAAAAGAAAAAGGCCTGTGCCCTGAAGCTTGAAAGACCTTTTTGCAAACTGACAGTGAGAGGCTATAAGTTTCAAAGACAACTAATAATTTAGCATTTGTGAGTACAGTGGTCACTGCTAACTTTTGTATCTGTGTGTTTTGAATGCAGAGAAACAGAATGTGCTGGTGAAACCAGCTACAGACAATGACAGCAGTGTCATTTCTTCCATCTACTCCATCTTGTCGATGAGCAGTTGTGACAGTGAGGACTCTGAGGAGGATTCTTACTATGATGAAAGCTACTACGTTATCTAAACACTGTTACTGCAGACACGTCTGCCTGTGTGCTGCCCAGTACCAACTCAATGGTGTTTGGCCAGATAAGCGGACTGGACGTCTGGAAGGAGAGACTCTGTGAAGAGGCTGGAGCTGAGAACTAGCAGCACTTGGAAGAAGGACCTTATTTTTTAAATAAATGTACAGAAGCTTGATATCTTAAACAAAATTGGGATTGTGAGAGAACAAACTGTCGTTATGCTAGATGGTTGACATACAAAACCTAGGCTTCCGTGATTGCTAGTGAGCTGCTTGGTGTAACGTAATAGTTTGTATGCACCACTGCCCTGTCCTTAGTGAATGACATGTTTAAATGTGTTAAATCAGCTTCCCTTATTTCAGGCAGCAGAGAGAATGGCCCAAACTATTAGAGAACTTGGCCATCCCCACCAGCATGGAGGAGAGGTATATCAGGAAGAAGTGCCAACGTGGTTTTTCCTCTTGAATTTCATATGGCAGCTAGAGCCATCCCAGGCCTCTGGCAGTAAAGGTAACAAAGGGTCAGTTATAGACCCTGTCAGCCTTAAGTGCTTAAATGCATTGTAAACTGAGCTGCTGGCCATCAGTTTGCTCTGTTGATGGTACTCATTTTCTGTTAGATAGGGATGAAGAAGATTAAAATTTCCAGAATTCCTTAGCTAGTGCTCTTTTCATATAGTATCTTCAGTTTGTTCCCTCTTCAGGCTTTTGCATAAAGGGTTTTGGAATTTGGAAGGAGCACAGCCAGAAGTTATTAGTGATAACTTCAGAGCACATATAGTTCTTATCAGCAGCAGAGAGGAACCTCTGCCTCTTCAGGAGTGCTGCTATCTGAGTAAGTGAAATGTCCTGTTGGCAGGGTAGGAAAGCAGCATCTGTAGGCAACCACAAGGCACAGAAGGAAGCATTTAGTTTTATTGTTTACAAAACATGCTGTTGAGCTGTGGATTGTACTACCCTCACAGCAAATCACGCATCCCTAAGAGACTGAGCAAGTCTTGCCTCATCCTGTGATGAATTTGTCTATGAAGTTCCGTTTTCAGTGGCATATGCTTTTGACTTAGCTGTTACATGGAAAGGACTGTTTTACACTGAGAAGAGGATGGAGGAAGCCCTTCTCATCGGTAATATTTTTTTGGCTATTTGTACATACTTCCTTGTTTCTATGTTTATTTTGTTTAAGAAGGAGAATACAAATCCATTTCTGCATTAGTCTTTCTTGGCAACCACTGAGATGAATGTCTTTCTCCTAGTTGTCTTAGATTTTTTTTTTTTTTTTTGGAGAAAGCACAGACTATCTCATTTTAGTGACTTTGTTTCATGTTTTGATTGCTGTAAGCAGTGTGACTTAAAGTTATTTGAAAGGCTTGTGTATTCAGGAATTGATAAAAGGCAACCCAACTCTTCAAGCCTGTGGCTATCCTAATGGTAATTGAGTAGATCCAATCGTACCTGTTATCTTCTTCGCTGAAGAAAGATCCCACTAAAAAGGTGCATGAATGATGATGCTGTCCTAAGGAAGGTAGTGCATTTGGACAGATTTGATTGGTAGGACTTAAACAAGGGAGGTTGGTCTGATCTGTGGACCAGGTAACTTTGTTAAAATCTTAGTCTAAGGGTTTTTTTGCGAAGGAGTCATTACATCTTGAGTTTTTCTCTTTCTCTTTTAATGTTTGTTTTCTGTATGTGCTCTTGAAAGTTTCTTTTGTGAATGTGTGCTCTCTAGGATGTCTGAGAGAAGAGAGTTCCTCAAAATGCTTGTGAAATAGGCTGATGTTGGAACAGGCATTCCCAATGGAGAAGAGTGGGAGGAAAATACTCTGGTTACCTAGGACTGCAAATTCTACTGTGTATCACTTCCATGTTTCTGTGCTTTTTTTGTTTGCTTCATTTTGCTCAATATATTTAGTTATGTTGGTGTTTATGCATATTGCAGGGAAGGATAATGCTTCTCCTAGTAACAGAGTAGTTATTTGGTGTGATTTCTGAGTGTGTCCTCTTTTCACTAGAATATGAAGAACGTAAGTGGTATACCAAATCACTTCCACTGTTACTGGTAGGTGCATAGCATGTAAAGGTCCACAGAGAGAGGTTAAGTAATAATACTATTCACTTTTAAGAGCATTTCACTGATGGAAGCAGACCTCTCCTCCCAGTACACTTAAGTTCCTCAGTAAAACTACTGTCAGATACAGAGCTGATAAGTAGACATACTGAAGTGTCAGGCAAACTATTGAGCTTCTGGAAAAGATGTCCATATTTTTAATACTGTGCTCTCCTTTGGTCTAAGGTCTGGATCCTTTCTTCTACTTGATTGTACATCTGAATGTTTCCTTGGAGATGTCATGCCCTGAACTCTTACTGGTCTTGGGATGGCATCAAGCACTTCCAGTGTCGCATCCAGGATTTAGGTTACAGCTCTGAGCTAGTTACAGTTGATGCACAGCAGGCTTGATGCAGGTTCAAGACTTGCTGCTTTCTGTGGGAAGATAGCTGTCATGTAGTGTGATTAATCAAACACTTTCAGAGCAAGATATTGTTTATCAACATCAGCAAGAGTGCTAATGGATTGTGGAACATCATTAGCACGTCCATCATAGAGGGACGGTGCACTGTTTAACTCCTGCAGATCTATGGATTCCAAGATGCATCTGACAATTGCTTTTCTGTTGCACATGTAATATACCACGTTAGTGTTTCGTGAGCCTTAGCAACAACTGTTATTTAACTTTGCAGAACATGTAACTGACAATTTAATAATCCGGCTGTGCCCCCCCCCCGCCTTTAATCTTTTCCGCAGATATGCTCTGACTAGTCAATGTTTTGCTTTCTGCTTATAGTCCTTCTTCCCTCCTGCCAGTCCCTTTTGCCATAACTTCACATATTTAGATGCATACCTTACAGCAACTAGATAATTATAAACTGCACTTCCCAAATGGTATATTCCCATCCCTTGGTGCTACCGTGTTTGTTTTGGTTTTTAAGATGAAACATTCATACCTATATACTGAGCTGTATGCCCCTGGGTTTCAAGCTTAATGTGAAGTACAAGACATCTAATTAGTGTTTGAAATGCTCATGACAATCTATAGACATGTATTAGGCTTTTATTATGTGAAAAGCTTTATCATCACTCTGCTCGAGTAACGGAGCTGCAGTTAGTTAATGGTGAAGGGCCTGGCAGGGAGCAGGCGATAGGCTTTCCTGTAGGCAGGCAGTTTCTTAGGAAATCTGACATTTCCAGTCAGCAGGGCAGGGCAGGCAGCGCAGCAGCCCTGAGCAGGGATCGGGGTGTCCTGCCTGCGGTCTCTGCTAAGGTGGGGTGCTGTTAGGTAGGTCTCCTTCAGAAGCATTAAAAAAAAAGACGTTTTTCTTAGAAAGTGCCACTTTTAAGGCAGTGACTGAATTATTTCTGAGTAAATACACTTTATATACAATATATTTACAAAAACTATATATATAGCAAACATTTTACATAGAATTTCAGTATCTATTCACCCCTACCTCACCTCTATCGAGAAGGACTGAGGCCACCGGCTAACTACTTCCCCAGAGAGCCAGGCCCTGCCCTTGGCCTGC
>NW_009603906.1:0-16317 GCF_000690535.1 Cariama cristata
TTTCACTTCCCCGGTGACCCGAGTGCGCTGTATAAATAAATAAACTCTTGCCGTGATGGAAACGAGTACGTGGGGTGCTCCTAGGCTCTGTAACATGCTCCTAGGCTCTGTAACGAGAAGTTTTTAATAAAATCTGTGCACAGAAGCTCGGGCCAGCGCTTGGTCTGGTGGTTTACTTTCGTTTGCAGCGTGGGGCACGGCCGTCTCCGGGAGGCTGTGAAAGGGGTAATGGTACTCGGTCACCCAGCACCGCGCTCCGGGGAAATACCGGAGGGAAGAGCTTTAAGCCCGGTGCGCAGATCACGTAACAGAGATACGGTTCCCTTCGGCTGCCTTCTTTCTTTCCTGTCGGTATTTTTAACCCAAAGTGAATTTGAGCCTGGCCGTGGCTGGTAAATCTCGGTTTGGGATTTGCTTTTGCCAGTTTTCCACACACTCTGAGGTGCTGCACAGCGAGCAGGATTTGACCTCTATCCCTGCTTTAATAGCAAATGTCAACTCGGCTGCCTTTTTCCACCTTACACCAGCCTTGCCTTGCTGCAGCTGTGGGGCTTTTTTCCCATTCTGTTGCCTAGAACAGAAGACATTATTTTGACTATATTTCTACTTTCAAAGCCTGGATATCTGCATTTTTTGCGTACAGTAATAAGTAAAAATGACATGGCAGTCTTAAAAAATTTGTTTTAACCAAAGATTGTGACAGCTTTCAAGTGTATACAAGGATAAAAAATTTTGGTAGGTCATATGACTCTTCCTGAAAACTTTTTTTTTTTAATGTTTTTTTTTCTTCTCCCTCTTAAATATTGAAATGCCTGCACGTAGTCTGCTTCTGGAATAACACCTGTCATTAATTTTTTTTTTTTCCTGATGTTAGAAACAAGTTTCCTATTCCTTAAATAAAGAGAGACTAGAGACTTGTTTAGGAATATCAGATATCTCTGTTCAGTCTGATTGTGACCACCAAACAGTATTTCAGAGTACAGGAATTTTGAGACTCTACTTCCTTCCTTTCCCTGTATCAACAAATATGAATTTTTACAGTAAAAAGTGAAGTCACTGAAATAAGTTTTAAATTCAGCATGGGTATTTGTGATTCACGTGTGTAGACAGGCCTGTCGTTCCTTGTATGTGAATTTCTGTTTTCTGTCACTTCCACCACTTCTTTTGAAATGAAGGCCAAAGGTGCTCTACATCACTTCACTCTGAATAATACCAACGTAAGAAGAGGGTTTATAAAGTTGTAATTGATTAATAGACATCTGAGGACTTCAGTAAGCAATATAGCTGTTGATAGTGATTAAAGAGAGTGTAGTCATTGGTGTATTTCATTCATTCTTGGTTTGATGGAATGTGCAGTTCACTTGAAATACAAAAATGCGACAGTAAATCCTTGTTTGTCTTTTGTAGCTTTAGAAACACAACATTTTATTCTATTTCATAATAGAGTGGAAGACTCTTAAATCCATATGTTCTAACACAGATCTCTGCATATCCTCACAGATCAGAGAGAAAAGGGAACAGAGAGGTGGTTGTGTATTTTCTAAGCATCACTTACAGGTGACCTAAAATGAAATACTTGCATGTAGGAAAGAAGAATGTAATACTTTTTAATGCTTTAATTTCATTGATAGAACATCAGTGTTTAGGTTAGTACTCTCAGCTTTATGTCTGGATCTGCAATAAATGGTCTGCATCTGATCTATATTTTTTTTCCTTGTACTTTTGGTGATAAGGGTGTCTGCTACCCTGGATGAAAAAAAAAAAAAAAAACACCAAAAGTCTGAAAGGGGAGAGGGGTCTGCTGATACAGGTAATTTAGAAACATCTCATTTAGATTGTCACGTCATCAATTTGTGTGTTTCCTGGAAGCCTGCACCAGCATAGCTATTGCTGGTACTGATGTCAAGTATAAGATATTCTGTAGTAGCTGATCTTATTCTGGAAAGTAGCTGTTCTGCCTGCAGTAAGAAGCAAACAGCCTTTTCTTGCTTAAGTGCAGCTACAGCTCAGTAGGTGCACATTTTGATAGCAGACAAGGCCCTGACTAGGAATTTCTGTTGACACCCTTTTGAAACAAATGGGATATTCACACTTCACCTCTATTTTCAGATCTCTGGCAGCAAGTGGAGATCAGTTACTCATGCCGCCCTTCTCAAGGCTTTTGTGCAGTGAGAAGGCCGAGCTAGCTTTCTGCCACTAATCTAAGGTTAGTTTCATGGGACATGACAGCAATCCTCATCTACAGAAACAACCCTACTGAATTTGGTTTGAGCTCTCTGGTGCCCTACCTGCATACAGTTGAAGTTTCATGACGAGGCAGTGATTTTTCTCTGAATCAAAAATTGTGTTGCCTCATCTGCAGTCTGTGCGGTCATATTTCATGGTGATGATGAAAACCTGAGCGATCTGCGGTTAACAATCTTTGTACATCACCCAGTATAAAGGCATTGATACCTGTTTTATTCTTCAAAACTTCTAGATCACTTGGTTGTACTGCAATTAAAAAGGTGAGTGAGAACAAATACGGCACCTTCCATTTTTCCATGTGTCCAAAACAGCCTTGTCAGCTATGCAGATGAAGATGTGCCAGGGTCTAGATGGTCTTTTAGGGAAAAAAGCATTTGAAAACAGACAAGGATTTTCTCATTTCATGCTGCTGCTGTTTTTTTCTGGCAGTGCTGGATTTAGAGTATCCTGTGCAAAGTGGAGAGAACAGAAAACAAGGTGGTGGAAGAGCCACTTAAAGGGGAGAGGGTAAAGAATTTGGAGGAAGTGTGTTCCTGTTTGGATGCATGTATATGTTTTATATATATGTAAAACATATATACATGCATACAAGTTTAAAGCAGCACTGATGCTTGTTAGGTACTCTCAGTGATTTTTAGCCAAGTGCATAGGTACAAGATTTCTTTTACCACTTAAGATAAAAAACCTACCTGTTTTCCCTCTGAGGGTATTGTGAGATTTGATGTTTGTCATAAATCAAGTCCATTAGGTGGCAGATGGAAAAATAGTTCCAAAGACGGGAGAGTCCTGCCAATTGCTGTTCTGGATGTCATTACTTTTCGATTGGTCTCTGACCCAAAACTATACTAGCTACTGTAGACAAAGCTGCAGGAAGCTTTATAATAAACTATTTTGAAGTTACCTTCATGCAGGAAACTGAAACAAAAATGTCTACCCTTGACGTTTTCACGCTTTTTGGAGGGGAGACTTCAAGTGATGTGTAAAAATCTCTTGATCCTCTAAGTATTGTTCCAGCTATAGCTTGTTTGGTCAATGAGGTTATCAGCAAAACTTTTTTCCCTGCATTTGGAAGAACTGTAAAGCTGAGTTGTATTTTCCTCTTTTGGCAGAAACTTTTTTTAGATAGCTTTATAAACTTAGAAAAGAGCAGGTTCTTTTCTCAAGCAGACTCAAAAAAAAATTGGTAGCCCGAGAAATCCAGGAATTTCTGAAGTTTATCTACTGCCTGATGGAGTGAAACCATAATTCTGCATACATTTTTTTGACAGTAATATTGGCTGAAGCATCCTCCATACCTGGTGCTTTGTTGATGTCTTATCCATTGCACTGGCACAAATGTTTGGGCTACTGCATGGTAGACCGGACTGGGGAAATGATCCAGCAGTGTGAGGGGTGGGAAGCCTGGTTATTTTTCCCCTGGATCATTCCCTCCCTGGGCTGCTCTACGGCTGCAGAGTAACCCATACCAGCATAATTGGGGGAAGCGATGGGGCTGGAATGAGCAGGAAGACAATGGCACCTCAAACAGCAGTGCTGCTAAAGGAGAAAGTACAGCCTACATAAAGTTTTAAATTATTGCTGTGTTTATAACGAAGCTGGATGGCATAGATCCTGTTGTGGTTCTTCTTGCTGCAGCACTGGATCATTTAGCTAAGTTTAAGTTTTTACATGTGCTAAATATGAGCAAATGAACATGAGCAGCAGCTGTTCCCAGACTTTAATATCATGTATATATACTGTTTGTTGTATTCCTTATTTGCTTGGTTTAAACACCTTTTGTGTGTTTTTTTAAATAACTGTTATGTTTACATCCTCAGTCCTGTTCTCACATGTTTTGTTCTAAATTCTAACCTCCCATCGCCCTTCTCTGCAGCCCTTTGCTGCAATCTTCTTAATCATCTCTCCAGCAACTCTGCAACCTCCTGTGACATTTTGGCTCCAATATTACATGCATTTTTCTGATAGATGCTACCCTAAATCTTCTCTCATTCTCTACTGCTATTCCAATGTCAATTGGATTTTGCTGTCCCTTGCACTTTTCCTAGGGCTTGAATGTAAAATCTCTTCTCATCTAGCTTATCTTTTATACCCCATGGAATAATGGATGGGAAGCATTATTTTCTTGCCTTTTTCTTATGACTCTTCCTCTGGCTCCATGTAGCTGGCCCAGCCTCAAGCTCTGCTGGTGCCTGTCCATTCCTCCAAGTGACATGCAATATGAGCAGGGTTTGTAAATTTATGCCTTTGGAGATTGTGGAGAGCTTTCTCTTGGGGGGGGGGGGGGGGGGAAGCCTAGGGCATTACTACATTACTATAGCAGTAGAACCCCTGCCCCTCCTCATGAAACTCATCCAAATTTTTCTCTTTTGTGCTGATAGGAAAATTCTGGGAGATACCAAGGGAGGGAAGATGTGAAAAAGGAAAAAGAGCACTGTGTACTAATGCCACAGCACAATACCAACAGAAGTCGTCTGTTTCACCTGAGCTGTTAGAACTGTATGTGGCTCTCAAGAGACAGACCTCTTACTCCTTCTTTCTCTCCTGCTCCTCGTTTTGTGGTGTTTGGCCATCCCTTACATTGACTGCAGTGTTGATTGTATGTAAAATCTAATGAGCCAGTTCAAATCACTAACCCAGGAGAAAACCGTGCTTTTTTGTTGGGTTAGTTTTCTTCCGCACGAGTGAGCTGAACCGGTTGGTGATTGAGGTGCTGTTATCCCCAACACTGATGCAGGTTCGAAAAAAAGGAAAGAGCGGGACACAACGTTCTCCCTTTGGCAGCAGAGAGCTGGGTCAGCGGACCCATCTTGGGGAACTATGCACATCCGTGATCTGAGTGAAAGAAGGAAGAGTTGGGCTCTGTCCGTAGTGATTAGAGCCACATCAGTGTGTCTTTGCAGCTAGGAAAGCTGGAACACATTAAGTGTCTCAGCTGAAGAAAAAAAACCCTAAATCTTCCCTCTTTTAAAACCCTACTCCTTATCAGAGGCAGGTTTCAGTCTTCTCAAGAGGTTGGATCAGTGTAAGTCTTAAGTCCCTTTCTTTATGAGGAGCCCAGTCAGATAGGGAGAATTTTATATAACATTTCTTTAACCAAGCTGAAGTTGAAGGATGAAGCTCCAGAAGGGGTCCAGGTCCAACACCTTGGTGTAAATCCCGTCAGTTGGCCCAAGGCACCTCGGTGGTGAACTTGTTCTAGTTTCACTGTTATTACAAACTGATAGATGCCTTGGTCTGTCTTCCTGATTTTAAAATAATAATTGTGGCTGAAACTAGTAGCGTGAAAGTTGTAGCATCAGCTTTATGTGGACTGTGTAACCAGTGCATGTTATCCTGGGCTGGGTAGAGGAAGAAGTATGTTACCTGCTGCAAACAACTGCTTTGTCAGCGATGTAGCTGTTTGATCTGCCCAGTCCTCAGAAAGCTAATGTTGACTGTAAAAAAAAAAAAAAAAAAAAATCATCCTGTTTCCAGCCTCCCACTCTTAATCAGTCATCAGTAAAACGCTAATAATCAAATTACAGAATATAGATGTTTTCTTTTCTTCAGCATCTTTGTTGATTTTCCACAGTCTTACGACACCCATACCCACGATTTGATCTACTTTGCTTTTGTTGGCAGGCCTGGCTGCAGCAGGGCAGACTGTGCCCCACCTTCCCTCTTCCTCCTCCTCTGCCGATAGCACTGGTACGGCTGTCTGTGAGGCAGTGACATGAACTGGATTGGAGAACTGGTCCAGGATAAAAATAACTTGCGTTTTCTGGCCTGTCTGTAGTGCAAATTGGTTGCCCAGTCCCACTTACTACACAGCTTCACAGACAGCTGTAAAGGTGTAAATAAAGAATCCAGAGGAAAGCAGAGCCTGAGCTGGTGATGCTGCCAACAGAAATGCTTGTAAGACTGTGGTTGTGGAAAGCAAAATGGAGATTTTATTTTGTGTGCAACACACTGATGCAAAACATGGATTCTCTTTCTTTCTCTGGCCCTTTCTGGTTCATCAGTGGCTCCCATTGCTTACTCAGGGTCATCATTCTGACCTTCAGCATTACCAGCAAGTCACGTCTCTGTTCCATGGAGACAGCTATGTTGCCCACAGGTAATGCAGGTCTTAAACTCCAGTTAAGTATTTGAGAACCGAGATAAACTACTGTCTGTTCTGAAGATAATACTTTTGCAGAGTAGACCTGCCTGCCAGGCACATGAGAGCTCTTTCTCGTTTAAGAAGCTCTCCTGCACCATCCAGGCAAATATAAAAATACATGAGAAATAAATCAGAATCCACTCGGTTGATAACGTTAGTCAAAATTATTTTACTACAAACTTTGGTCGCTGTTTCATTTCAGTTGTATTTTAGGGAGAGTGTGGGTCATAGATTTAATTTTGGTGCATTAAGCAGAATAATGTGTCTGCTCTTGCTTCAGGACTAGTGCTAATTGACCAAGCAACGATGATTTCAATATAACTAGTAAAGCCAGAGAAATTTTAGGATTTAAAATATTTCCAAGTCTGAGCTGTGGCTTAAGCCCCAAATCTTTTGGTTTTAATGTTGCAGTAAGTTTTGTGAATAGCATGCGTTCAGAAGTTGGACATGGGCAAGGTTTGTAAGGAAGTGCTGTTTTTCTTGTGCATAGCTGGGCATACTCTACTGTAGCACTCCAACTGCAGAAAAAATTCAAAGGTTTTCACTTACCTGAGAGTGTCAAAGCAAAAAATAGTCTATACTGCCTGTTAAGAAAGAAACAAAGCTATTAAATCGTAACAAAAAGTATGTTGCTTGTACAGATACAGGTTCTTTTGAATTAGTTTCAGACGTTTGACTTTATGTCTGGTAATTGTCAATTTTGTATAAATAACTCAGTCTATCTTACTTTCAAATGACCATTTCTAAAGATAATCTATTAATAAAACAGTGAAAGCATTGGTCTGAAACATCCATTTTGTTGTGTTTTCTTTCTGAACTCATTAGAAGTGTTGTGGGTTTTTTTTTTTGAACAAGACTATCCAATATTTGTGAAGTCATATAACTTCATGCTCTTATACTATGGGTTGAACTCTAGAAATACCATGTACTTTCCAAGCATCAAATGGAATGAGCAGTGTTTGTTTTAATAGTTTATGCCTATAAAGCTTACAGCGTAAACATATGAAGTGGCATTTTTTATTAATTAATCCTTTAGCCGCTGACATTCAGAAGTGGGTTAGAAACATTAGCAATGGAGCTGTCCCGTCTCGCCACGAAACAAATTCTCAGCGCAGACACAAATTCTACCTAAAATTCTCTTGTCAAGTTTAACTATGCTGCTGATAATACCTAAAACTCCGTGCTTGCCCTGAATTTCTTAACTGATTTGATAGCCCTCTGAAACAGAAGAATGTTGTGAGAACGAGTGTGATCTGTATCACTTTAGGATTCCAACATCTGACCCTTTTCAATCTGCAGTATTTTGCTGAGGTGACCTACAGTATTCAAACCTCAGACTTTTTTTATTTTTTTTTTAATTTTTACATGAACAAAACAAATGAGCAATGAAATACAGATATCTAATTTAATGTTTTAGACCAAACAAAGAACTTTAAATACTGACAGTTGCCCTCTCTCATTATAGGATGAGAAAGGAAACATTTACTTTATTCATGGGAAAGTCCCCTGAATTTCCAGAAGATTTAGTTTCAGACTATAAATTTACATTCATATTGCATTAGAATGTCATCTTTAATCAGTGTAGTATCTTAAGATTAGTCAGTCAGTCTTATGGTATGCTATTTTGATAAATGTGATGTGTCTGTTAATATTTTCACACTGTAAAATTAGCAGAGACTCTACAAATTACTTTGTTATTACCTGAAATCTTCCTATTCCAAACATGTTTATATGGTTATCTGTCTTTATCACATTCCTGCATATGCTTCCATTAAATCATACCTGGTATATAATTTAAATTACTACAATTAAGGAAACACCTGTATGGAGGTGATTCCTTTCTCTGTTACAGGTGTAAGATCACTGTATGTTGTATTCTTGGCCTTGGTCCTTGGAGCAGTCGGGTTAACCAGACTGATGTGAGTCTGTGTAATGCTCTGGGTTTTATTTTTCTTTTTTAATAAGTGGTTCATGATCTGCTCTGAGCACCAGAAGAGAGCTGGATGATCTTCTGTATAATTTCGAAGTAGCTTTAGGTTTGTTCACTTAAGTGTTTGTCATGGACCCAGTGATCAGGACTATGTGAATCTCTGTGCCATGTATATAGAGCAAAGCCTGTGCAGGAGGCACTGTTACTAAATACCCTCATCTTAACAACATCATGGTCCTGCTTCACTGTCTAGGAGAGCAGCTCTGTTAGGCAGTCAGTCATCACTCCTATAGTTGTTTGCTGAGAGCAAGTTTCAGTAGTTTCCCCACCTCGGAGATAACCATTTATCTCTACACAAACGTGTGTAGAGTCTCTGCGTACAGAGTTGCATGCTGCCACAGGTTTGGGATTGCAGCAGTTCCCCCAGCTGATGCCTCTGACCTGGGATGTTTAAAGGTTACTTGGCACATGGAGAAAGATCCTTACAGCATGTCAAAACATTGTCAAATATTTTGTGCATCATTTAGGTGGTTCTTACTCTGCCAGAATGAATGACGGGGCAGTCAAAGGCCGTAAGACACAGGAATGCATATGGAGGAGAACAAATATGATCTGTCTGAATGACTGTGACAGGTCAAGTGGAAATCTCAAGTCCTGACAGGTCTACCCAGTGGAAAAAAGGAACACATGCACCTTCTTAGATGTGTCTTAACCTTGCTAACTTGGCATCATTTTCTGCTCCGAATGCTTCTTTCATTGTTGGTAGAGACACGGTCCTCCTTTCTAACATCATCTCCCATTTTCTCCCTGTCACTGGGAAGGAGAAGGTCTCTAGTTGCAGAATTAGCTCTCCTTTCTGTCACTCTGGACTGCCTTAGCTCTCCTGCTGGAACACCTTCACGTGCCAATGTTTGCTATGAAAGGAGGTGGCCCAAAATGTTCTGCTTGTTGACCAGCACAGCAGGATAAATTAGTTATTTGGCATATCTAGATAGCTGGGTGGTCCCAGAGCACTGTTTCTAAATTGCTGACTGTGCCAGCCAGGTACAACCTACCTCCTTACGCAGGAGTCACGCAGCTGCTTCAGCATGGTGCTGAGCCCAAGCTAACAACCCGCGCTGAGAGGTAGGGTGTACCAGCTTGGGCACAGGGCCTCGTTAGCAGAACAGATGTGTTAGTTTATTGTACCCATCGCTGTACTCGCGTTACTTGGGTTCAGGCTGCAGTAATACACCCCACGGCTTTAGAAGGGTGCTGGTTCACATCCAGCAAGCTTTGGTCATGGGCTGGGCAGGTGCCATGCCCACCTCGCCGTGTGAGGTCCCTGTTGTTTGCAGCAGCGAGCACTGCTGGTGAGCTGCAGCATCCGGTAGCATCACAGGGGCTCCCTTTTGGAGACACACACACAAGACTACAGGTACCCCAGTAGTCTTGGTACAGATGTAATCGTATTTTCCTTTTTTTATTTAAAAACTGCCATCAGACTAGTGTGTGGTCACCGTTTAGCACTGAAGTTAGAAGTGCAAATAGGAGAAGTGGCTGGCTTCATGTCACTGCAGTCAGTTGTGCTGAGAGGTCAGCTTCAGATCTCACGGAGTCATGTATTCCTCAGTTCTCCACCCACTGCTGTTTAAGTCAAAGGTAAAAGGAGAATTTGGCTAGGGGCAGAAATTAAACCTCGTCATGAGTGACTGTGCTGGTTATTAATTTGCTAGGCCTGTACCAATTGCAAAGAGCTTGTTCCTGGAGTTCGTGATGTGTTCAGTGGGAGCATAAGCTCCCAGATGCTGTCATAAAAAATCATTTGATGCCTGTCTTTTACGTTGTGTTAAAGATGTCTGCATACAAATGATGCTGTCAGATACATTGCTGTGATGATGTTTATTAAGTAACCAGCAGCTGCACATCGCAAAGTGAGCCACAGTACATTCGGCAGACACGTGGAGAAGAGAGGCCTGTATTTTCAAAATTTCACCTGGTTTCATTTTTGTGAAAGGAAAGCTTCTTTCTACAGTTGATTGGAATTGCAAGAAGTCAACATAGGTTGAAAATTAGGTGCTTTTTATGTTCTAAAAATAATGTCAGAGAACAGATGGTAAGCTGTAGTAAAGTGTGGTCAGTTTGTATGTAAATGCACTGCATAAATATATTGGCAACAAATGCGTAAGAACTACAAAATGTGCTGAATTATCAGAAACAAGTTCTTATGAAGTCTTTGTGAATAGATTATATGTACTGCCCAGGACAGCCTTAAAAATCTCTTTCTCTAAAATTCAGTTTTCAGACATATTTCAGGTTTGGTTTTTTGTGGTTTTTCGTTTGTTTGGTTTTTTTACTACACATTGACTAAAGGTGTTTAGAACTAGTTATCACAATTCTGTTGCATGTTAAGGATTGCAGATATAAAGCATGTGAATTAGTCTTTTAATACCCTGAGTGCATTCAATATGAGGGCAGAGCATTTATAAATAGAACATATTTATGGATTATGCTTTCAATAATAATAATAATAGTTACCCAATGACTTTATAACCTTTCTGGGATTTGTTTTGACATTTGTCTAAGTGAAGTCGGACAGTATTTGGGGGGAATTTCTGAATGCGAAGGGGGTAAGACAGTGGAGAGGCATTGGTTTGCTTTTCATTGTTAATGCCATGGGAAATTCTTGCTCTGGTCTCTCCCCTCGGGCTCTTCTAGGGGGCTCTTTGCAGAACTGCTGTATTCACATAAGACCTATCCCAACTATTAGATAAGGTTAAGAAAAAGTTTGGGTTTTTTAAAACATATATACTATCAGTTTGGGGTTTTTTTAAACTGTACAGGAGGGATCACCATTACTTTTAGTGCCCAATTCATAGTCTCGAAGGGAAAGGTTATAATTCAGTTAGGTCCCTTGATTCTATATTGAACAAGAAAAGGCAGTATAGATTAAACTTGAATTAAATTACGTGTGTGTACCAAGTGCTTGCTGAATGCTCGTATATTTGTTCATAGAATCTGTGATACAAGAAATACATTGCAGTTAGTTGCTGCCAGAGTCTCTCTTCCTTTTAAAAAGATTGAAGGCAGAAACAGTAGGTGCTAGTACGATGCCAAGAGTGCGGAGTCAAATTAGGAAAATCCAGCAGTGGAGAGTGTTTAAGCAGCTTTTACTCACATACCTTACCTGTGCATACTGATTCACCAGCTGCCTGGTAAATGTCAGTTTTCTTGTGTTACGCTAACAGAAAACAAAATCTAGAAGTGATTGCTGATTTGAGTGCTCACCACTGTAGCTGTGAGTTTAAATTTTTGGTCTTCTGCCCTTGTTTTAAAATTTGTCACTGCTTTTGCTTTAGTGAAAGGGAGATTGAGCATGCAGTGGAAGTGATTTATTCCAATACTTTCATCATTTACCTATCTAAATCTGTGAAGTATGAGAAATTTTCACTGACTTTGGAAGTGCAGCTACAATCACACTACAAGTTTTATTGGAAGTCATGAGCCAGAAAAGTTTGTTATGCAAAATCAAGGCTCCTGGTTGCATTTCTTCTGTGATCTGTATGAAAACACTACATTGTTCACCTCTCTTGCATTGGCTGTTGTAGCATGTATTCAATCAGCAGAGAGTTTTCAGACATTTCTCTTGGGTGTCATATTGATGGAGACAGAAGTGGGACTACAGATATTACGTTCAGCTGATGGTCTGATTCTGCTTTTTGGAAGATCTATTTACAGTGAGATTGAATTTTTCTTGTAAGTTCAAGATCAAGTATTTTAACTTCAGTGACAAGAAGAATTTTTCCAGCTTTTTATTCTTCAGTTTGCCTGGCAGGTTGCTGTGGGGTAATGCAGATAATCTGAAGACTCTTCTCCGTTTTTTTCATTTTCAGTGGAGTTGGTTGTTGAGGCCGTTCTTCCACTTCCACTTGCACTCGGTTTGCCGGGCCCTTGCACTGCCCTGACCCAGAAGCTGGCATGATGATGGAGTGGCTATGTGGTGATCCTGTTCAGAGAGGCGGTAAAAGGTAGATTGAAGACGAAGCAGCAAACGTAGGTTGTGTTCACAGTATGGCGCACAGTCTTGTCACCCCGAGGAGAGGGCAGGAGGAGCAAATACCCCGGGGGGGCAGCGGCAGGGGCACTGCCAGCTTGGGATGACAGAGAAGCTCTGGTGTAAATTGCAATTCCTGTGCCAACCTACTGTAGTCATTAGCGACAGAGAGAGGTAATTATGGGCCTGTCTTGTCCTGTTGAGCATTTATTACTGGTTATTTGAAGTCCCATGTGTTAGCTGTAAATAAAATTATTTTTCTCTGAACATTTTCAGTCTGACAGCCATTGAATGGAGTTCGTGAAGTGGCTGTTGAACCACAGCTGAAAGGGCTGTTACGCTACTGGAAATGTTTACAGTTTTCATGTGAACATTCTCAGTACTTACACTGGAAAGGTGAAAACAAATAATAGCGTGCAGGAGTGGTGTTTGATGACCTTTTCAGTGCTTTCACAGTGGATCTGTGGCTTTATAAAGCCACATGTAGTAAATATGGAGTGAGTCGAATTCCTGGAACTTTGGGCAGTGGAGCTGTATTTGCTTCCTGAACAGTTGTACTGGGACACCTGCTATGAATAAATCTGAATACAGGGCTTGAGAAACAGGCATTGCCTTAATTTCCCTTCCCTTAGCCCCCTCGCTGCCCCGGTCCTTTACTGCCATGAGCAGCTGCCTGGGTGGATATTGAACTGGATCGGGAACCTAGTGTGGCAATCAAGATGGCCTCTGCAGGTGATGGCTGCGTGAATGTCTGACGGGATGTGGCACAAGTCGTCCTAAAAATGGACATAGGTTTGTTGGGTCTCTGCTCTGCACCACGTTTGGAGGCTGTCATGTTGTTCTTCAAAATCTGGGTGTATACTTTAATAAAATAAAACCAGAAGTCATGATCTAGCTGTGGAGGAGGAGGAGACTAAAGCATGTCATTTGGTAAAACTGTGCTTGTTTGTGAGCAGGCTGTGACAGTACATCTGAGGTTTAAAGCGAACCGTCTTGCCTCAAGGTGTAGTTATATTGTATGGCAAATAACTGTCAGCGTAAGCATTAGCTGATAGCTGTGAATTGTCACCATGATATTACTAAAGACAGAAAAGAAAGACTTGCAGGGAGAGGTAGTATGTTTTACTGTGCCAGCTGTACAACTGAAAGCACAGAAAGCTTTGGGGCATTCAGGACCTTCACATACAAAAGTGGATGGAAAGTTTTATCTGCTGTAACAGCCACAGGGAGGTATTTTGGTTCTTGGATTTAGTGGTGTTTGGGAAAAGACCTCCACCTTTTTTCTCCAGTCCATCCTGGGAGACAAAAAGCAGCCTTGTCTGCAGAGCAGGAAAGCTCTACGGTTCATGTGAGCAAGGAGAGACCAAGGAGCAGAGCCTTAAAGTTCAGGAGAGATGCTGGAGTTCATGGGGACGTTTGGGATAGGAGGTAGGAAAAGAAGTAAGAAAGCAAGATATGGCAGGGAGACCACAGATGTATCGATGGGTGGGTACTAAAAAGTGAAGAAGATGATACGAAAGGTGTGGGAAGACAATTATATCTTTGTGGCTCTCTAAGCGGGTGGGAGGGGAGGTAACTGCTCATGCTGTGAATGCACAGTGCTGATGGTCACTTTAACTAACCGAGATTACAAGAGTTACCATTATCTGCAGCGTGCCTCCTTCAGCCTCCCATCCTTAGGATACTGAAGATCAGTAGGTACCTCAAAAGACTTCTGGAACCCGCAAGAATTACATGTGACATAACCTTCCCTCATGAAAATCTTTACTTGAATTTTTAAGGATTAGAGATTGATTTAAGTCTTGACTCATGAGGTTTTATCTTCCTTTCAGTTCTGCACTTCTTTTGCTATGAAATAACGGTACTAATTCTGGATATTCTTGTTATCCGTGAGCATATCTGAGCCCTGTTTGAATCCTGATAAATTGCTTATCATCATCAGCAGCAGTGCTTTATTTGTGCAGTACATGAAGTATCCATTTTCATAATTTTTTTTAGTAGATATTTTTAAATTTTCATTTGTATACTTTTAAATTTGCGACCTTTCAGCTTCACTGTTCTTATAATCAGACAGTGAATGTTTCTGGTTTACTTATGCTGTTACTAATTTAAATACATATTTTTAGTATTTGTAGCATTTTTCTCCTTTCTGGGGTAAATAATACAGTTCTGTCCAGTCTCTTCATAAAACAGGTTTTCATTGCCCCAAATGCTTGCTTTCTCTGAACACCCAAATTCCACAGAACCCATTTTTAAGATGGGCTCCCAACCTCTGCACTGTAATCCAGTTGATGTGTAGGGTCCATCTATACAAATGCAATCTTTAAAGATTACCCTGTCTCTTATTACTGTTGCAGTCTACCATTTTAGCTTTCCTTGTCATAAATCCATGTTAAGCAGAAATCTGAAGTGAACGGTCTGCAGTAGTACCCAGGCCCCCTTTCCAGGTTTATGCAACTAACAAGACAGGTTTGTTTGGATTTTTCTACAGTGTGTTAGTGCAGTTTCCCTGCATTCTGCAATTGTTTGTGTTAATTAGCATCCATCTTCTGCTGTCCTCCTGTAAATTCAGCTGCCACAGTTATCTTCTGCTGAACTTCTTTCTCCTAGTCCTGATTTGGCTGAAACAAAATACTGGGTTTCTCTATTTGGCTCTTCACCTCCAGAGTTTCAGATCATTAATAAGTCTGTTATTAAGAAAGTTTAGAACACTAGCTCTTTCGAACTAATAAGGAAAATTGTGTATTACATAAAAGTCACGCGTTAAACCATCTCTAACCAGGTAATCTCATCAGCTTTCTTAACCTGTGTTCAGTGTTCATAGCTGGGGTGTTTTAGGCAAGCAGACTCTGGTTTTCCAGCTCTGGTTGTTAATAGCTAACTGCTTTTTTCAGTTAGCTTCATTTGGAATACGTGGTTCAAGATGAACTACGGCAATTACCAATTTTTTCTCAAAGTGGGGGGGTGTGTTCTCTCATGACAAGATGGAAAGGAGACTGGAAGCAGGGAGGAATGCGAAGAAGGTGCGTTCCCTCTGCTCCCGTATGCCTTCCCTGCCCCAGACACTTGTTCCCCACCAGGACACTTCCCGATCCCCACCTCCGTTCGAGAAGTCCCGCTGCGGTGGCTGCCAGGGAGGTCGGTGCCAGGGAGCAGGGTGGGCCCCTGCGAGCGGGGCAGGAGGAGCAGAAGGATGGGGTGGTGGGGTGGGCCTGAGCACCCACCAGAACAGAAAGGGAGGTTAAGGTTTCGAACCAAACATCATTTCATCTGTTACATTGTAATTTGCAAGAATTGATAGGAATCCACAACCTTAATTTCAGCCATCATGGTCTAATCCCTACACACAATTTAGTAAGTGTTTATGTTCTAGGTGCCTGGTCTTGCGTATCTTGGCAATCTTAATCGTAGGGTACTGTTAAAGCAAACTCGAAACAATGTGATAGTAATCAGCGTATCTGGAATATGATGTTGTGATGCTCAAAAATCTGATTCCTTCTTTTTCTCACAAGTTACTGTAAAAGGTAGTAGCGAAGGTGTTAGAATACAAATACTGTGATGTATAAGTGCAAGGTAAATTGAACCAAATTCCAGAGTACTTAGAACCTGCAAATAACACAAGACTAAGAGCTTGTCCAAAAACTACAGGTCACATTGGAAACTCGCTTAAGCTGCATGTGTCAAGATGTAAATCTTGTGGGCAGCTTCCTGCATTGCTTGGTGCTTACTGTATGTTATGAGGAGGTTCCTTTTAGGAGTTTGCAAGTCACGTTAAGAATTTGATTTCCGAAATGTTGGTGTTGTAGAGGAGGTAGCACTTCAAACAGTTAATACTTTTGCTGATTACATATGCAAAAGATGATGCAAGTGTGGAAACCAAGCTTGTAAAACCAGAGGTCCTTTGCTGAATAGTGTGTGAGAGGACTGGAAATTCTTCCTAGGAAAACATTGCATTTATCAGCAGGA
>NW_009603906.1:16348-47700 GCF_000690535.1 Cariama cristata
CAGCATCTACCTTTGCGAACATTGCTAAATAGATGATCCAAGAGACTCCTCACTTGCACATTTCTTGTATTTCTAATCCCATTTGTACAGCAGTTAACTCCATAGTGGATGTGATCCCATGCAACTTGTTGTTGGTGAACCTGCTTTGGGAGGGGGGTTGGACGAGATGATCTCCGGAGGTCCCTTCCAACCCTGACCGTTCTGTGATTCTGTGATATTGGAGTCACAATTTCTATCGGCAAACAAAAGCATTATTAGCTTTGCAACAAACTTGAATTTGTAGCTGGGAAATTGTTTTTTAAAGTTCTTTTCAGATACTTGACTTGGAGATGTAGCTGATGCAAAAGATCTGCTCCTGAAATGGTTCCAATCAGGTAGTGTTTTGGTTGGAGTCACCATGATACATGCAGAGGAATTGGGAAAAAGTCGTTGATTTGTTTACCTTGGACAAACTGGCTGATACTCGCAAAAAAGTGATAAAACTAGATACCTCCTTAAAAATTATAAAAATCAAAGGGAAACGTACAGTAGTCTCGTTTGTAGTTTGCACTTTTGAAAATGCAGAATACTCAAAAAAAAAATTAGGAGGACTGAGACTGTTAAGATATGACTCGTGTTAAAGTCGGGATAGAAGACCACTTAAACTGTTGTCATTAATGAAGTCTTTAAGAACTGTTTGGTAATGTATATTACAAATAGTAATGGTGCATGGGGTTTCTTTTGTGCTTTCTGGAAGACGAAATGCAACATGGAAAAGACTTGGTACTGTAGAAAGGTATGGGGTTATTATGTTTGCATGGACACAGGCTATTCTTGAAATTCTTACAAAAATTGTAACATCTAGACTACTTAAAATGCAGTGAGTTTACATTTCTTTCATGGCCAGTTTACCAGTATATACATATAGGTAGAGTATTGTTAATCTTTGAGCATTTCTCGGACTAATAATACTTGGTTTATGTGGGACAAAAATCATGGCAACAGGGAGAGGCATAACAAAATTCCAGGTGCTTAGAAGAATTTAATTTACTTTTTAAAAAAATTTGTAAGTTTTCTTTCGTTGTTTGCTTTTAAGAAAAATCAGATTTAATTCTTTTCCTTCTTTTCATTTCCTAAGAGTTTCTAAACTGATACTGGAACTAAATATTTGGTACTTAAACATTTCAGTGTTCACACACACAAACACAAAAGCTCATTTGAACAACTACTTTCAATACTGAATATACAGATTTTTATTTATATACATTGGCTTGCTGTCTTTTGATGTGAGATGGAGCTGCTACTTTGAAATGCTGTTTTATCTTCATTGATTAGCTATTGTTTACTGTAAGATAGACATTTCATATGATACTCAGGGTTGAAATGTGACTCTACTGCTTTAGGCAACACATCTCCAAAGAGTGTCCTCTTGGCTGTAATACCAAAGTATAGTTTGCATTGAAATGGAAGTTTCCCTGGCTTTGTGTTTAAAATGCAATGTCTTGAATGTGGTCATGGTACCACCACCTGTATTGACACTTTTAAGTCTTTTCCTTGGGGGTGGGAGGCAGTAAAGTTGAGCAAGGAGAGGGGCGTTTCTCCTTTCCGCCCTTCTTCTGATCTGAGCATCCTCTGCCTCCAGGCCCTTTCCCAAAGCAGAAATGCTTTACTGGTTGTTTTGCTCCAGCTCGGAAGGGAGGTGTGCTGCCTTAGGGTAGCCAGAGGCCTCCCTAGATTGGGCAGCACAGCGTGGTGCAGAGAGTTAGTATTGTGGCTGTGGAGGTAATATCCGTTCCTAATGTTTGGTATTTGGAGTTCTGTATAGTACAGTGGTATTGCTATATCACCATTGGGAGCATTTCCTTGTATTTTGAAGTTCTTTTTTATGTATTAAATATTTTCATATCAGTATTTAAAGAAGAACTGAAAAGTAATTTTCACAGATCAGTGCAGAATTTAACATTCATTGCACTCTGCCTACATGCATGGTTTTGAAAGTTATGCAACCTCTTTTTATAGAGTTGTGTGTTCTGGTGATCTGGGCTTGCTCAGTTATTGCTTAGAAATACCAGTGTATTAGGAGCTATGTATGATACAGAACTTAGGTCATGACAAACCATGTACCTCTAAATATAAAAATACTTATTTGCAGTAAGGATCAAGTAGAAATGGCTTCCATCATTATGTATACTGACTTTAAAACTACTGACTAGAAAAGACATAAGTTGCTGTGACGTAGGGCCATACACAGTCTGGTTGTGGAAAGAATTTGCATGGAGATGTTGCATATTTAGTTCAGACAGAAGAAGACTTAAAACTTAGTTCCCAACGCAGAAACAATTGCTGTTGGTTATCTGCAAACTGCAGTTGCGGGGAGAGGGAGGGCTGTAGCAGGGCATATTGTCACCTTGGCACCGAGGGAGTGTCCTTCCTGATGAACTGCTGGTCGTTATTCCAAATTGCGGAGGTATTAGATCATCATAGTGCAATTGCTCAAGCAATTTTTTTAAGATGAGCAAAACGCATTTTTTCTGATGGTGTTATTGGAGGAGACTGGACCTGTTTTTCAGAAACATTGCACACAGAAAAACCAACCTGAGGCAGACACCTGGCATGAAAAAATTTTGCCTGAATGCTAATAGTTTGGCAACATTTTAATAAGCAAATGAAAACATTGTGTAGTAATGGGAATTCAGCTGCAGTGATTGCTACCAGATCCTCCAAGAATAATGGACTTGCATGGGAATTCAGCTGCAGTGATTGCTACCAGATCCACCAAGAATAATGGACTTGCATACCAACCCAGACTCACGACAAATATTGTGATTGTAGGTAACTAAATGACCATGGAATCTGGAGCAGAGAACCAGCAGAGTGGAGATGCAGCCGTTACAGAGGCAGAAACCCAACAGATGACAGTACAGGCACAACCACAGATTGCAACGTTAGCCCAGGTATAAAATCATATGGTGTAATAGTTTTACCTATTGGGTAATTTTTTTAAGAGGGATAATGTCTGCTCATGGGCCTGAGAGAAGGTTCCATTGATACGATTCTGAAACAGGTGCGATGTATAGTTCCTTTAATATTTGTCTTCACATTTTTAAAGCAGTAGAGATTTTTAACTTCCCGTTATGCTAGGCTGTGTTAGTTCTGAAGAACTGTATGTGTGTAAACTGTGTAATGTTAACAGAATAATGAATGAAAATATTTCTAGCATTCTTTACCACAACCATACCACTGGAAGGTATTTTTTTCAAAACATGTAATTTACTGTCTTTTTTATATTGACTGGATTGTTTTGCTGTTATGTTTTCTGTTAGAAACTTGTCTGTAGCCGTCAGTTTAATTCTGAAGAAAACAAACTGAAAAGATAGATGAATAATGCAGCAAATACAACATCTTACCAGAAGGGATTAATATGATAAACGTCATGATCAAGTGGAACAACCTGACATTTGACAGCTAGTGTTACCCTGTTGTCTCCAGAATTTCACGGAGTTGTTGGCTGTTTAGAGAGACAATAGTAGATCATTTATTATCCCCAAATTATTTTGGAGAAACAAGAAATGCGATTCCAACGTAATCTCTAATTTTGGAACCTGGTTTCATTCTTGGATACACTGATGGTTAACGGAAGCAACTCCATTGTATAAATGAGTACAGAATCTGTTCGGCTCTCTTCTGTAACCATTTAATTTTAAAACTATTTGCAGACAGCAAAGAACAAACGGGTTTTTTAGATCTCATAGTTTGGGGAATTGAGTGTCTTTTAAGTGGCACAAGTGTTAAATCACTTACCATTTTATAAATGATTCATGTCTTTTTAAAGTCATTACACCTTTTGGTAAACCAGAGATAGTACACTTCCATTCAAGTGATAGTATAGGGATTGGAGCTGTTAAAATGCACAGGGTGATTTTGTTGAGTGAAGCTGTGGTGTGAATTTACAGGCCACCAGCTGCCCTGCACCAGCTTGCCTCTTTGGGCAGTTTTCTCACTGTCTAACTTAGGCACAGGATGTAGGTGGTGCGAATAACACTTCAGTGTGAACTGAGTGGAAATAGTTTATTTCTCTTGCAAAACCAGTAAACTGCTTCTCACTTGGTATGCATTAAGATTTAGTCCAGAGAAGCAAGAATGTTTTAAATTCATGTGCTAACGTACTGATCTCCAGGTAGCTGAATTTACAAGTGTGTAGTGGGTTGACTGCACTTTACTCGGGCAAAATTGCCCCAGTACTTGAATGAGAATTTTTTCCAAGTAAGAAGAAGCTGAACAGCTGTGATTGAAGTCCCTGTGAACCACAAAGAAATATGTTCTATTTTCCCTAATTTCCTCTGTTGTCATTCACTGTATGATTTGCACCATAGCGTTTCCCCAGGCTTTATATTCCTTGTGGAGGTAATGTAACAGTCTAAACATAATTCCTTGTCTTGTTGACATCAGTGTTACGTTATTAAGATATTTTTAATATGTGAAGTGGCAGTGTTTGGCATTAGGGAGTGTCCTCAGAGGCTTAGGCAAATCTAAATAACTAATTATGTCAATTTAATTCTTTCATTATCTCTTGTAAGGTCACCCCTCTTGTAAGCTTAGTTTAATTGCTGCATTTTTAGTGAGTTCAGGGTAGTTTTCAGAGTCAAAAGGAAACTCGTTCCAGTTCCACAAGGTATGAGTCAGAGACATCTGCGGAAGTTACACTCTGCTGTTGGCTTAATCCAGCCGCAGAGCGGCCTCCAGTTGATCAGCTTTGCTGTCATTGCCAAGGACTGTTTAGTCAGACATGCATTATTAAAAAAGGTTGCTTGGTAAAGGAATATAATTTGCCAGAAGAAAGTGCGCTCATGCTAATCTCAGCCCCGGTTTCTCTGAGACGTGAGTTAGTACCACCATGTAATGCTGCAGCTGTTTTCCTGAAAAAGGAAGGTGAAGGCAAACACCAATCTGTGGATTAGGGAGGGGCAGCTGTGGAGGAGAGAGGTCTACATGCAATTCCCTTTAATTTTGTTGTTAAGCAAGATTTCCTTGTAAGGGGCGGATGTTTATGGAAATCCAGAGATCAGCTACTGCAGCTTTTTGAGAACCACATGTTCATGGGGACAGCAGAGGATTTACTTCTGCATCCGGTACATAGCAGCTCTTTGAGATTAGGTAGGACAGCAGCCCCTTCTCGCATTGTAGCTACGTGGATCGAATTTCTTGAAAATGCCATTGAACACTGGAGGATTGTAAAATTTTCCAAACTTGGGTGTCTAGAAGGCGGCTGGCTAGTCAGTGACCCGTAACCTGGCGGAGGTCTGCTGGAGCAGCTCACGCTTGCCTGCAGTCCTTCCCTGAGGGCTACGATGGTGCGAGTCGGGCGCAGACCGAGGGCCGTGCGCGCTGGTATGGCAGCCCTGGCACCCCCCGACCTTTCAGGAACCCCCCGGCCGTGAACACGTGCATCGTGTCACCAGACAGTTGCTGAGTACTGGGTGTGCACCAGGGCATCCGCCCACCCACGTAGCAACCTTGGTGCATGGCCCTTCAGCCACGTATAATACTTCTTGTGATCTGCCAGAGTGACACTTCCCAGCGTGACGTGAACAGCTTTGTGTGGGTATCGCTGTCCTCGGAGCCTGAGCCCCCGTGCAGGATGTTCGTGGCTGCGCACGCAGTGCTAACGTACCGTGCTGAAGTCGTTAGCGTATCCCTCTTGGCATAGCCACTATACCTACATATCTGTGCTGGAGAAACAAAATTGTGTTTAGGAACTGAGAGTTTAAAATGTGGGCAATTTTTCCTCGTAGAAATAACTAAGACTAGAATTTGTGCTGACTCGTTACACTGAATCACAGTAACTGCCTGCAAACCATTTGTTTCCACTGCAAACCCATGGGTTTTCTGTCTGAACACATGGTCAGTTGTTTTCTTCATTTAAATAGACTTTGCCAGCTACTCAGTATGGTTTAGTCTCTAGAAAGTCTGAAAGGTATGACTCCCTAAAAATTTTCACTTCTTACATCTGGCAAACACCGTGTTTTCTTGAGTGAGAACAAAATTAGCTCCACTCCCATGTGTTTCTGCCTTTGACTCAGCAGTGTCTGTAGGAGTACACCCAAGTCCTAGCAATATCTAACTGAAGCAAGCGAGAGGTAAGAACGGGTTTTATTAGGTTACCTCAAAATAGAGGTAGTTGTGTTTTTTCTCATTGTTGTCAGTGGTTTTACAAGCGATGTTTTGAGCCTGCAGAAATTCTGCATTAGATTAATTTGTAAAGTAGGTCAGATGTTGGGCTTAGGCAGTTCAGGGGGTTTTATATTACACTGAAACATTTGGGTCATCTAACTGGGGTCTAGAAGAGGCATAGTTCTTTCACCAAAAAGTGTTCTTGGTAGTGAAGTAAGAAGATTTTGTAATAACCTAATTTATGCCCGCTGTCTCTTCTTTGCAGGTATCTATGCCAGCAGCTCACGCGACATCTTCTGCGCCCACGGTGACCTTAGTTCAGCTGCCCAATGGGCAGACGGTTCAAGTGCATGGTGTAATTCAGGCTGCCCAGCCGTCAGTTATTCAGTCTCCACAGGTCCAGACAGTTCAGGTACTGACTGAAGAAATTCCTTATACGTGAATTGAGCCTTTTGAATAGCCCTGCCAGTTCACTGGTTTCTAATGTGTTTGTGTCCTGGGTTGTGTTTTTGCTTGTATAAACTTTAAGAGCATGTTGCAGGCAAAATCTGTACAGTATTTGCTACTCTGACTTTTTTTTCTGTTCTGGTTTAACCACTTTTCACTTTCAAACATTGCTGAGTTTCATTTCCCTCTAGAATTTGATTGGTGAGTTTTAACAGCTTCATGGTTTTTCTTAATAGTATTACTCTACTTCTCTCTACTGTATTTTCATACATCTTTATTGAGTAAGAGTTCATGCTATTCTGAAGTGAACAAAAGGGATTTTTTGTAATAATGTAATCTTTAGTGAGGCTGATATTCTGGGATGAGAGTCTTTGCTACTCAGAAAATATTTGCATTAGTTTACAAAACAGATGTCTGTATGTTAATGGTCCTTAAAATAAACCTATCAGTCCTCTCATAAAAATGGATTTAAAATTTGCGTGTTCAATGTTGTTTGCTTTGTAAAGCCTTAGCATTTCCTCTTCTGTAAAGCAAGACAGATGATGCAATATGATGAGGTGGCTTGAAGACCTGGGAGACAAGTAGTCTGAAATCTTTAGAACCTGTAAATTTTTTTTTTTAAACCACTTCAAGCTCAGTGTTATGAATGCAGAAAGAGAAATTGCTTGGTCTACAGCAGCTACACAGGGCAAGGACTGTACGTCATTCCTTTGACTTTAGTACACTGAGCTCAAAAGATGTTTAATTTTAAAAAGTAGACATTGGGACTATTTGTTACAGATATTTAGCTGGGTGCGTAACTAGGCCATTCTGATAATAATCGTCGTTTACTCCTTGTCAGCTTTAGTGCTGAGTTTCTGGCAGGCTCTGCCCTCCTCAGCCATTGGAGTCAAAAGTTTAGAGTTTTAATCTATCGGAAGTGAGCAGTTTTCAGATAAGTGCAGAAGTTACTAGCCCAGAGGTGGAAGATAAGAGGCTGACGATGAAACCATGCTTGGAATTCACCTGGCTCAGTGCAAAGCCAGTGTGTTTGGATATTCAAAGCCCCGTAGTTTGCAGCCAGCCTTGCACCTGTTCAGGCCCTCTATCCAATAACTGTGAGATTTGGGTGCCAGCAAGCTTTTTGAGCCTTTAGGAATCTTCCCTACAGTGCATAAAATGTCAGGCTGTGAGGTATGTTTCTCACACAGGCATTTCTCTATTCACTGTCATTAGCTTTTGTATATTTGTCACATGACAGCCTTTTGGAAAACAGTCTCTGCTTTTATGTATTGGAGACGTTTTTACATTTTTGGCATGCTTCGAATTTGCAATTGTTGAAATATGATTGATACAAACAGTTTAGCTTTCCTTCATAAACCTTTGTCTTTTTTCTAGCACAGAGGTTCAGATTTGCAGCACTGCATTATTTTTTAGCATCCTCATGTATGATATTTTCCTGACAATTTCCCCCCAAAAGGCAGTCTCTCTTTAACATATCTACCCAATTATTTATAAATTGATGTTTCTCAACTTCAGTATTTTGCTCTTTGTTTCCAAACATTTCTGCTATCTTAATTTGCTTTTAGTTATCCTCTCACTAAATTTTACTAGAAAGTCTTTCTTTGTTTCCTTAAAGTGGATGGAAACAAGGAATCATGGAAAGCAAAAAGTGTGTGGAATTACTGTTTATATTTTCTTATTGGAGTATTTAAATTATAAAGGACATTCTCATGGGTAGATAACTGACTATGGTCATTCTTCACTGGATCTGTTACTAAACAGCCTGCCCTTTTGGTTGACTGCCTGGGTAGAAGCACTGTAGAATACTTGCTTTGTAGTGTTTTTCACAGGATGTCAACTTTTCCTTAAAATAAAGACATTGGGAGTGTCTTGTTAAGTTTGATTGCTGTTCTTATTTACAGATCTCCACTATCGCAGAAAGTGAAGATTCACAAGAATCAGTAGACAGTGTCACAGACTCACAGAAACGAAGAGAAATTCTTTCCAGACGACCCTCCTACAGGTATGGAGGTTTAAAGCAAAAGTATTTTTCTTGATGGATGCATTCTTCACGTGGGGAGACAAAGAGTGTGATTGTATAGTTATTTTTAGATTTACCATTTAGCTGAAATCTCTCTTCTGCAATGTCTTTCCATGGAATAGGATGTAAAGAAAGAAGCAAATAGGAGGATAAGGAAGAAACCTCAGCTGTTACACTGGTTAAGACAGAAATGAGCTGAAAATAAGCTAATTGCCACATTTGTGAAACACTGAGGTATCTTTGTGCTAGATGCCTTAGAGATAGCTTTAATGTATACTTAATACATGCAATACACTGAAGCTTTGGAAGAACTTGGCTTCTGTATAATCTGTAGTCTGCAAAAAATCAACTCTTTTGTTTTTCATTATTGTTGAAATGCTAGCAGCAATCAAACTTAATTCCTTTCTCCCATGAGACTTTCAATGAACATGTGGTATTCTGTGGCTCAGAGAGAATTTCTGCTTGAGCAAAATTGGTTGTATTTAAAGCTTAAGAAGTCAGGGTATGAGTTGAATGTAGTGATAAGCATCTAGTGTCTTTAGTTGTCATGGCAAATACTTCTGCAGTAAGACCAATTGAGGTGTTCCTTCGCATGGTGTTAGTCATACGTTACTTTATTAATTAAGTGCTTGTACAGCTTTTTCTGGCTGTTCTAAATACCACTTTTCATTCTTAGAAATGCTAATAGCAGTAGGGCACAGAATCAGCAGGTTTTAAGTGACCTGTGGATTCCTGCTTCTTCAGAAAATTCAGATGCTCCTTTTTTCTTTATGAGCATAACCTTAGAAATATAAGCTAGACTCTAGGCCTGAGCTTATCTCAACCATCATATTTTTTTAGCACTTGCAGATTATTTTCTACCTTCTCCAGCAGCCTTTAAGGCTGTTCTACTGAAGATAGTGAAAATCATTGCTGAAGATCCCTAGCTGTAATACATCTGGGAAAATACTTTTATTTGTGAGGAGCAGTGTTGCTAACTTCAAGGCTGCCACAGACTTCCTTGCAGTCTGCTTCTGCAGTGAGACGCTTGCTTTTACTATATATGGAAGAACGGCTGTATATTGTGAGACAACAGACCTAAGTAAACAAGCAGCAAAACTGAGAAGAGGGTGCTTTTGTATGCTAACTTCTCATTGAGATGGACTCTTTTGCATGCACTGGTGCCACACCACAGCCTCTGTCCTCAGACCAGATCCTGGTGACTCAGCAAAACTTTGTAATTGTAAAACTTGTATACGCAGCTCAGACTCTGGGCCGGCATAGGGGTCATGTTAGAAAGGCTGAGCCAGTCTACTGCTATATTTAGTGAGTTCACGGTTGGCATTATTCAAGCTGCTGTAACTGGCCCCAGATGAGGGAGGTGTAGATAGGTTCACAGAATTGAAAGGTAGACCTCTTCCTCAGAAACTCCACTTTGATCCTGCTGCTGAAGTACATCGTGTGTTCCCCACGTCAGTTCATAGCTCCTGTATTTGTAAAGCTGCCACCTTACCTTCTATCATAAATCCATCTTTATGATGACAAACGTAGGTTTTAACCACCAGATGATATCTGACATGAGCTTAAAAAGTGTTGAGCTGTAGTTTCTTCTTTTCTGTTTTGAGCTTCTTGGGTTTTGTTCCTCATCCTCCCTGCTCTCTCCATATTTTTTCATGTTTTGTCTACTAGTTTTTCTGGTCTAACACCTAGATTGCAAACTCTCTGGATGGGAAAGTTTTATTTGTCCAAGCAGTGCTTGGCATAGTGGAGTGCTTGTGCAATGCTGGGGTTCTTGCATGCACGCGGTCAAAACAGCAACAGCAAAGCTCTGTTTGTCAAGTTGCTTAGCAGAGTGACTGCTCTCCCCAGATAGCTCCATACAGATGTTCTGACTCCCAAAGCCTTAGAAACCTTATCTAAGAAATGAGTGTTGTCTTGGAGGCTGGAATCTACAGCTGTGTTTGGTTCATCACACTTTGAGTTCTATCGACAGTCCACCGGAAAACATACGAGGAAAATTACAAAAGATGTTGCGCTTTGCCGAAGTAGCATTTTGCAGTGACATAATAGAATATGCCAGCAGTGAAAAGGGCTTGACAGTCCTCGGAGGGACAGCGTTTGGTCTAAATGATGCAAAATGCAGTAACTGCTACGGTCAGTCTTACAGTCATGTTCAGTGGGACCTGTAGCAGTGATGTTTTAGCAATTTTGTCTTTGGATAATTAACCCATGGAAGTAATTAAACAAACTGTTCTTTCCTTTACCCATGCTAATCTCACAGCTTTTTCAGGCAGGGCACCTGTAAACCTAACTGTGTGACCTCAAACATTTGGTATTGTCTCCCCAGCAGGTGTTACATTATAAACTGGTTTCTCTTTACAAGCATTTCTGCTAATTTCCTTTATACTCAGCTCTCTGGCTGAGGCCTTTACAGTCTCTGAAATAGAGCAGTTCCCCTAATGTAAGTGAGGAGACAGGTTTTTATGTACTTTTGCTTTCTTCAAATCTTTATGTGGCTAAAAGCAGGAAATAAGTAAAAATGGATGAGAGAGAAACATGTTTTTAAGAAAAAGGGAAGGTTGTGATAGCTATATCTTGGGTTGAGAAGAACCTGTTGAGAAGCACCTGTATCTTGTATTGGTAAGGACAGTGGTTCTGTGCTGACTCCCTTGCCCATCTGTGCATGGCACTTTGAACAATCCTGTCCACTAAGAGTTTGAAGATAGTGTGGGTTTTTCATTCTGCACCCATATTTTCTTTCCTTGCTGGTTTACTACACTTTTCAATTTTCTCCAGCATTATGTGTCAAAGAGACTTTTTTTTTATAATTTTTATTAAAATCTCTACAACACACTGTCTTTGCCAGAAAAATTTTGAATGACTTGTCCTCAGACGCCCCAGGAGTGCCAAGGATCGAAGAAGAGAAGTCTGAAGAGGAAACAGCAGCACCAGCCATCGCCACTGTTACGGTGCCAACTCCCATTTACCAAACCAGCAGTGGGCAGTACAGTATGTAGTCTGAATTTCTCAGTGGTGCTAGTAAGTGGGGATGAGAAGATGAAGAACTATTATTTCTATAACTGTTTTGGACTAGGACAAAGCAGGAGGTGAAAATAAGATTACTTTACTTGCGCTGTTTGATAACCATGCCTTTTAAACATATTCCTATTGTAAGTATTTGAAATGTTCAATTAACATTCTGGGACTGCTTGCCAGCTAGTGCAAGTAATGCATCCCGAGGCAAAATATGAATTAACTATAATGCTATTATAAACTTTTCCAGTTCGGGAACCAGATGAAGTAATTCAGAAGTTTCTTTTTTTTCCTGGCAGATTATTAATACTGGTTCATAAAATTGTAACCTCATTAATGGAAAAAACAGTACAGTCTGCAATTACATTTTTAGAAAGGCCTGAAAAAATAAGAACTTCAGCAACCTTATTTAAATTATGTAATAAATACACGTTTCTATGTTTTCTTTATTCATTAGTTTTTATAGATATAGTGCTTTGACTTAAAGGATCGAGGATACAGCTGTAGAGGTAGAATTCACACGCTGCCTCACTGAAACAAATACAGTATTAGATACAGAAAAGGGAGAAAGAACTACTTGTTTACATCTTTCTCTTAAAACCTCTTTAAAATTTTGTATCTCTTGTTTACTGCTTAGCAACTTTGCCTAATGCCCTACTTAATTTTATTGAAACTGATGCGGTTAACTCTGCTTTCCTACCATAACTGTGAAATAGCTGCTTGTGCAGATACTGGAGATTTTGGGGTGTCTGTATATAGGAACACAGTGAAATTCTGTAGAATCATGAATGAGGGGTGATGTCTCAGTACACCTGCATGACAGAATTAAGGGAAAGGAAAGAAAAATAAACAGCAAAGTAAGACTGCTTGAAGGAAAAAAAGAAGTGTGAAACTGGACCTACATGAATGAAAACACTGCTAGAAAGGTGCTGAGGAGGCTGTAGAGAAGGGGGGATACAACCAGAAGAAATAAAAATGCCAAAGCAAGAAGAAAGTGAAACACAAGATGGATAGCAATAGCAGCAGGGGAGGCTGAAGGGCATAAAGCATGGAAGAAGAGAGGAATTTCAGATGAGGAGAAAAAAGAGAGGACTGAGGAAAAGACCTAAACCAGCCAAGAAGAAAATCTTACCTAACAAATCAAAATGTATTCCCTGGGGGAGGATTGTAGCTCCTGTGTGTGATGCTGTTTAATCAGAGAAGCTGATTTGTGTTTTAGGCTGTGGTTTTTGGCCTCCCCCAAAACATGAGTCTCACAAAAAATTGAAAGCTTAACTTTCAAAGCATGATTTCTTTAATGTACATTAAAGCCATGTGTCTGATTTGAGGGTGTATAAAGGTTCAAGGGGTTTAACTCAGATCAGTATTCTTCCATATCTAGGTTTAATACTGTAAGTTAATGAGTAAATTAGTATCTTAAATGCTGTGTTGATTTTTTTTTTTCTTCAGTTGCTATTACACAAGGAGGAGCAATACAGTTGTCTAACAATGGCACAGATGGAGTACAAGGTCTCCAGACGTTGACTATGACCAATGCAGCTGCAACCCAACCTGGCACCACCATTTTACAATATGCGCAGACCACAGATGGACAACAGATACTTGTACCCAGCAACCAAGTTGTTGTACAAGGTGAGAAACTTCACAGCCAGTCATTCTGTGTAACATTTTCTTCATGCAGATATAAGTTGCCAACCTAACTCCTTCAAATATGTCAGGAAACAGAATTAACAGCTTTGGCACAGATAAGTCTCCAAAATGATTAAGGGAAATTCTGGACAGAGCTGTTTTGTCACATTTTCTTGGAACCTTTCCCTTCAGATTGATAAAATTGGGGGTATTTTGGGTTTACTTCTTAAAACAATATGTTTATTGTTTATTTTCCATGCTGTATTTCCTATATTTTGTCCACATGATTTTTAATATGTTCTGCAAAAACTGGTACCACTTCTGACTTCTCCCAGATCATCATCTGCAACAATAGTAAGTTTAAAGCGGAGCATTAAAGTTAGGAAGGAAGATTGTTTGAGTCTTTCTATAAGAACACTTTTAATTTATTAGTAATTTTTTCCCCTTTCCAATTACAAGTCATAATTTGTTCCTATTGTGGCTTTTGTAACTAGTCATCAAGTACTTAATCATTAATTCTTAGAATCGTAGAATAATTTAGGAAAGTGCCTTAAGAGATCATTTGGTCTGGCCCTCCACTTAGAGCAAGCAGGCTACTTCAACTTAGAATAAGTGGAGGGGTTATTGTATTAAAATACGTTTTTTTGTTCATTAAAAATTGGGGTGATATTAAAAATAAGAAAAGTGTACCCCTGTTTTTATGATTGTAAAGCAGGTAATTTGAAAGTTACCCAGTGAAGAGGTCTCCAGGCATCAGTGAAAATACATAGCTGAGAAAAATACCATTGTTGCATTGATCTTCTGGTTTTTGTGTTCTTAAAGACACGTGATTTCTTCAGGTGGTATCATATTTTTTTACAAGCTCAGGCAAATACAACACACTCCTAAATTACAATAAAAAACCAAAAGAAACCCAAGACCTTGTTCATTCTAGAGAAGTAGTGGAGTGCCTGGTTTGCACTGTCTCTCTCTTGTTGGAGTAAATGCTACGTTTCTACACCCTGTTTTCTGTGCCAAATATTTACATACACAGTTTCTCCTTTTGCAGATAGACATTTGGAGCACAGCTAGAAATACTATTTGCCGTATCCTTTTTCTTCTTAAAACTGCTAAAATTGCCCAAAAAACAGAGAAGTGAAAAGAAATATACTTGGGGAGAAAGAAGCACAGCAAGACAAGTGAAGTTATCAAGCACAAGTGAAGACTTCTTCAGAGCCAAAACCTTGCATATGTTAATAAACTAAGACTGAGACAGCAACGATGACCCAGATGATGGTCATCCCTCCTGTACTGTAGCCCAGAGTGCAAGGTTAGATAGATGACTAGGTGCTCTCTGCACCACGTTTTAACAGCACTGTCACCAAACTGATGTCATGTTCCTTTGTGTCTTTCAGCTGCCTCAGGAGATGTGCAGACCTACCAGATCCGCACAGCCCCTACCAGCACTGTTGCACCAGGCGTAGTCATGGCATCTTCTCCAGCACTTCCAACCCAGCCAGCAGAAGAGGCCGCACGGAAGAGAGAAGTGCGTCTAATGAAGAACAGGCATGTACCTTTAGATCACTTTTTTTCCAGTCAGCTCTGGGTAGAACTAGACCATTAAGCGCTAGGAATCCTGATCTTTCTCAGTCATTTTATGAAATGTGTTCTGAAGAATTTGCCTTTATTTAAAGATGCAAAGCAAAGAAGCACACCTGCTAACGCCATGTGACTATGAAACCTTAAGTGCACGTGTCAGACTCATTCTGTGATGTGTGTGAATTTGTTTGTTGTCATAAGGAGAAAAGTCATTGATGAGAGACTTGTATGACTGCAGATATGTTCATACACACACAGAGTTGAGTTGATTTTTCTGAGTTAATACATTCATGTAGTTTCCTTTCCTGGATTCTTTACCTTAGCCTTCTGCATGCAGTCTCCTTGCTGCTGGCCCACCTACACTCTTCACAAGTGCTTTCTTGATTGTGTCACTTGGGCTCCTTTGCTGCTTACCCTTTGGGTTTTATCGTCCAGAGGTAGAAAGACTCAAGGAAAGGCTAAATGAAGTCTTGTGGAGCCACTAGTGGCAGCACAGGGGCTGAGAGAGACAGAGAGAGGAGACTTGAACCTGTAGGATTTAGTGTGTCAGGAGGAACAGCCAAGCCTACTGAGGAGGAGCTTGATGGAGGCAGCGAAGGAAGGGAGCAGCAGAGAGAAGTTGGGCATGATGTTCCTTAAACCTACTGCTGTGGGAGAGGGAGGAAGTGAGCCTGAGCTGACCTGTCTCACCAAGCTTGAACTCCATCCACAGGCCACAGATTTGAGCCTGTATATCACACTGTGACACTGGGAAAACAGCAGTGCTTCCCTCCCCTCAGAGGAGGGGCAGCCTCATGAAAGCACCATTTACTTCATCTGTCAGTCTGAAAATGTTATGTTGTACAGGTGCATTTATCTTACGTAGATCGCTGAGCTGTGAACACAGTAGAAAGTTACATGAGCAGACCCAACGCTTATCTGAGGGGCTTTAATAAAGTAAATAATGCTGAACAGCAGAGTTCACTTTTTTGGAAGGTTTTTGTAGCAGAATGTCACCCATCTCCCCTTTTGATATATTTTTCTGTGATATCAATGAAGAGTAGATGTCACCCTTTCAGACTCTGCATTTGAGAAAAATTTAATTAGCGTTCTGAATCCCCTCATTTAGTCAGCAGTCTTATTCCAGTAAAAGAAAGCTTTTGTGTTTGGGAAAGCCAAGAAAAACAATGGGGAATTACCCCCCACTTGAGTTAAATTGACAGCTTTTGCAACAGTATCATGTTGCATGTGGTGCTTTTAGCCTGCCTGCTTAATAGATATTTGCAAATCTAGGCTCCATAGTAAAGCAGGGGAAAGGGATGTAGAGAGGCAGATGGTGAGGTGGTACTTATTGGAGGATTATAGCATAAATATTCATAGATATTATTGTGCAAATTTTCTGTGTAAATTTTACATTTTAAAAGCTCTCCTGTAATTCAGTATAACTCTAGCTATTCATAATGAATAACTAATGCACACAGACTTGAGGTGGCTTAATATACAGCCCAAGCTGGCACAAAAATCACAAAAAGATAGAAAAAGATGTCACCCAAGAAGACAGGTTCGTACTTTGCACTGGGAGGCAATTCCTGATCCAGTAGTACTTAATCTTTTGGTGACTCAGGTAACAGCCCAAAATGACTTAAATTCTAAATGTTGCACCTGGCCCGCTGAAGTGGTGCAAGCATGTGAAATTGTATGTGTAGAAGTGACAAATGGGTACCTGAGTCCTTTCAGGGCTTATAAACTAGGTTTTCTTCATCCTGTCTCACTTGTGAAGCTGAATTTCAAAAGTTACTTTTACAGTCTTCTTACCAGGTAAGTCGTGAACAGACACTCTTTTTTACCCAGTGCTACAACTACTGTTTATCTAATAAGCAAAAGAACTGGGTTTGCTTTTGTCCTGTCGTTTCCCGGAACATTGACTGTATCACCAATCTATATAGTATTTGCAATGAAGGGGCACTCAGACCCTCCTTTTGAAGCTGCTGTGCTTTGCACCTAAAGGTTCAGGGCAAACAAGCCTTGAAACATTTACGTGTATCTGCAGTGTGCTACTTTGACAAGCTGCACTGCAGGAGGAGAGCCCTCTGCTTGGACTCCCATCCACCTGCGGCATTTAGCCTTCTGCTTACTTTGCACATTGGCATCACATTGTTGCTGTGCAGGATAGCTTCTGCCTTAGTGTTACTGCATTTAGGATGCTTAGCAGCACATTAACACCTTTCAGGTATTTTTCATGGCTGTTCTTAGTATGTTACCAAGTTACCTACAGGCAGCTTAGTCTTTACAAGCAAGCCTTAAAAGTTTGGCTGTCTCAAGATCTGCTTCAGCACATTAACACTGACATGTTCTGGGCACAGCAGACAACGACTAAAGAATTATATGGTTGCTAGTGACGGTTTATTTTGTGATTTTTTTTTTTTTTTTGAGTCGTTTATATTATCATTGCAGTGAGGCAGACATTATTAATAAAATTAAAGTATTGCTCAAGAGCAAATATGTTAATGCTTTGAATACATCTTTTTTCACACCAGTTGAACATCCTGTTGGACTGCAGCAAAGGGAAGAGTTAAGACTATAAAGAGATTAATAGATGAACATTGGTCTTATCCATGTTTTTATTATTCATCTATTTATTATAATCAAAATCAATGAAATTATTGCAGGAGCATTTGACTCAGCCTAAAGGGTCTAATGTAAATCCTGCAAGCAGAATTTTGTCATTGAGTAGGATCCTTTTCTCGCAGAAGCAGAATTTTATTGGTGCTGACTTACTGGGATCTGCATGTTAAAATGATCTGTGGATCTTAAGTGTGTGTGATTTGTGAGAAGCAATTGTTATGAACTTAGCGTTTTTTTCCTAACTTGCATTTCTTAACAATACTTCCACATTCTAAAAATGGCAGTACTAGGTAAAGGTTTGACCTGAACAGTTAAGTAGCCCACGTCTGCAAGTGATCGTTCTGGATTTGAATGGCCTTTTTTGCTTTGCAGAGAGGCAGCACGTGAATGTCGCAGGAAGAAAAAGGAGTATGTGAAATGTCTAGAAAATCGAGTGGCTGTGCTTGAAAACCAAAACAAGACACTGATTGAGGAGTTGAAAGCACTTAAGGACCTTTACTGCCACAAATCAGATTAATTTTGGATTCCCATTTTCACTTGTCCAGGTGGGATAGAGACTGGTTCTGGCTATACCCAGAAAGACAAAGTAAACTTTTTATTTTCTAAACATTTCTTTTTTTCTATGCGCAAAACTGCCTGAAGCAACTACAGAATATACTTCATCTGTGCTTTGCATCAAACTGTGAATGTTCAAGTACCTGCCTCCACTTCTCCCCCCCTACAAGATTATTTTCATCATCAATCTCAGCGTGAAGAAGAAGAACAGGCTTCTTTCTCATTTCCCCATCCTCTTCAAGGAGTAACAGTGGTCGCTTGGGAAGTTACTGTGGGGAGGGTCCTTTTGTAATGATTTCAAGATTTTGTGCTGAGCTCTTTCCATTGCCTTAGTGACGGAACCACCCCAGCCTCTTGGTCCAGAGAACTGTGGGCCACATATGTGGAGCATGCATGGTGCAATGAAGAAGCAGTGGTTGCCAAATGTGTTTCACATATTCATTATGAACTATAAAAATACACGGCTAAGCAGCATGCCAAATGAAAGGCGCTTCACAGTCACATTCTTGGTGTGGAGATAACATACCTTTTTCAAACTAGCCCAGGAGGGGTTTTGATTTGTAATCTGTATTAAGCCCTCCTGGACTAGTAAAAACTCCATACCTCAGAAACAAATGCATTGAAATGAGCTTCACTGGTCAGTTGTTGCTTCTCGAAGCTTATGTGTGCAAGTGTGTTCAGCATTCTGAATGCACAGAAAAAGCAGACACCAACTTCATAGGATATTGGTTGGGAAATTATATTTGGATGGGCAAGGAATTCAGAATAAAAAAGGTACAATAGTGACGTTTCGAAAACAATCACATAGTAAGCAAGGGTAACACATGAAAGCACTGCCTATTTGTATGCTGAACAACTAAGCAGTTGAAGCACGGCCAACTCCACATACATACTCCCTGATGACAGTATAGACTGTGTCCCAAGTCCTCTCAAGCAATGAGGTTGTTTCTATTTCCCTACCACTATTTTATGTAGTGGAAATTATTGTACTCAATGGAAACACCAGCCTGATTTGCTAGATTCTTTTTCAAACTTTGAGGCTGCCTTCCATACATTGATTAAATTGCAGTATGACAAGTACCAGGACAACCTCAAATATCGAAGAGAACTTCAAACACAAATATTCCAACTTCTGCTTCTCAAGGGACAATATTAATTATTTGAACCTGGCCAGGCTAGCTAATTTCTTAATTTATTTGGAGGATTTTTTTCATGTAAAGGGTCAGATTTACAGAGTAATTTATTCCTGTAAGTAAAATTACACATGTGCCTCAGATGTTTGCAAGATAAAATTTTTTGTGTGCACTGAGGAAATGTGATCTTTCCCAGATTTACATTGTTAAAAAGGTAGTTCACGTTTAAAAACAACTCTGTACTAAGCATTAGGACTTCAACAGAATCATGCTCAAAAAGAACCAAAAAGTAATGTCAAGAAGTCATCAAAAAGAATGTGTCAAAAAGAATCGAGTGCTGTTTGTTTACTGGCCCTCTGAAGCCAGCCTCTGGATATATTAACTTGGGTCATGTGATGGAGTAAGTTTACTTTGGGCTTCTGGTCCAACTTTTATGTATAGAGACGTATGAATAGGTCGCTGGTCTGTACTAATACCTTGCCTAGTGAAGTATTAGCTTTTCCCATTCACTCTATCTGTTTTTAAGATACATTTCAAACATGAACTTTTAAAAGGTTATACAATCAATGTGATGTTATAGGAAGAACATTTGGAAGACTCTGGGCAGTTGAGTCTGAAACAGCTAAGCAGTATTAAAAGTTCTAGTTTTCTCATTTGAGAGGGCATTCAGTTTCCAAGAGACTTTAAAAGGAGCAGGGTTAAACTTATAGCATTATTGTTAAATCTAGAGTTATCAATAATTTCAAATTACATTTGTATTTCAAGAAGAGAACGTATCAGAATTATGAAATAATTCATTTTCACGAGTTTTGAGGGGTTTATAAATGCTCTATTTTTATCTGCCATAGAGAATTGATTTTCATGGTTTTATTTAATGGAAGATGAATCTATTATTTTAGCAATGCAAATTTAAAGAAGACCCTAAATTCTCAGCAGTGCTTTTATGAAAAATGTCTGATTCTTAAAGTCAGAGAATACAAATACATACAATGGTTGCCAGTTTTTCAGAACTAGTGCTGAAGTAGAAATGTTGATAATGCAGGATTCATTCTTGTCAAACATGAAGCTCATGGTGGCCTAATTTACACAGTTACATGGAATGGTTCCTCCAGCTTTGAGAAACACAGAAAAGGCAGTACGTGCCTACGTTAAGGCTGTTTCTTTTGTGGAACCATCTGTTTGCAAAAACTTGAGGTTTTGCAGTGAACTTGAAAGGCTAGCCGTGATCTGAGAGCTGTTCCTAGTGGGTGATGAGCACTGTCTAGTGCTTGCTGGTGGTCACTTGGCACAAAGCCTGGGAGCTGGATGGACCAGGGAGCCTAAGCCGGTACCTGGACGGGGTTCTTCTAATACAGGGTTGGTGCAAATTTGTGCGGCAGTGTGAGGTCTGTGAGTAGTCTGTAGTGTTATTAGTCTAGACCTCATTAGCAACTAAATGTTTCACTAAGAAAAAGAACGTTACCTTAACGTACATAGGGATCTGCAAGAATCTTTATTTTTATTTATACTTCACTGAGGATTTAGAGACTTGAATTTCTTTATTGGAAATTTGAAATTACAATAATAAAAAACGTGTTAGACCAAGTACAGGGCTGGCTAGGGTTACCCATACATGTTCTACTATTCGTATTGACCCAAAAAGAGAAAGAATATGACACAGGAATCCATTCATCTGTTATTTACCAAGTAGTGAGGTTGGGGTAATCGGCTTCTATAAACTAAGGCCATTTGGAAGTAGGACGGAAATTATGCTGGCAGGGGGGAGGGACGGTTAGTTTTATATCTCACGGTTGTGAGTTTTCAAGAGCTGATAGCCTGTTTTACCTGAAGAGAGGGTTAGAAAGGGCTAGATCCATTATGTTCATAATAAACAAGAATTGATTTGAAATATAATTTTTGTAATGTCATTATTTTGCAAACCTACAGCACCGATCAGGCAGTTAAGATATTGTCAGAGGTGCTCTTTTAATTTAGATATTCTTGGAAAATACATATGTATAATATATGTACATATATATATATACACACAGTATATAATCTACAGCTCTGAGAGCTTTTAAGTCAGGAATGCTGAGTATTATAGTATATGGAGGTCAGAAAAAATTTTTACTTTTCTGTGTGTGTCTGGGTGTGTGTGGATGTGTGCGTGTGTGTGAAAGCTTCCCCCCACCCCAGTAGTTCTGGGCTGCATTATTCTAGCGCTTCTTACTGATTTGTTTTGTACTGTTTCTCAGTTATCCATTTTCAGGCATTTTATTTCATCTTTCATGGATTTTGTGAGGTTTGTTTTTGGTTTTTATTGATGGAGATTTTTGAAATTATGTAAACAGTTGTTTTAAAACAACCACCACCCCCCGACAATAATTAACTTTTGTGCTTTTTCTCTTTGGCAGCTATATATCATAGGCAAAACAATTGGACAGGTTGTTAAGGTGTTATTTTCTAAAGGAACCACTGGTAAGACTTCTGTTTTCCTCCTGGGGTAGTGGCGCTGCATTTTTATTTAAGCAGCAATTTCACCAGAATGGGGTAGTTGCCAGCACCATTGCTTGTATCTGAAAGCACAATTTTAGCCTGTCATGCTTGTCAGGACTGTACAGACACCTGTAGGTTCTGGCTATTCTGTAGTTGGCGTTTGCGTTGTAGACCACTGTCTTCTCTGGTACTTGTACATGGATCAGAAAATTGGTGGGGTGTTTGGAATCATTAAGAGGCTCAGGAAAAAAAAAAAGTTAGATTTAATAAGGAAAAACAGCCCTGATAGTTTCTGATCTAAATTTGTACTACAGTTTTTTTTAAATCTGGGCTTCCAGTAGACTGCAGCTGCAAGTAGTCATCTGTTAGCAAAAACTGGTCTCTGCTTTTTTATTTTACATTTTTTTAATTTATGACAGATGGTGCTTTTTGTGGGTTAAAGTAAGGACAAGTCTCCCCATCAAAGCAAGTTCAACATCAGTGGTTGCAAGTCTATGACAATTCATAGAGGATTTCATTGGTTTTCTAAGACCCTGTTTTTATTATAATTTTTTCACCCTGAAGCTGGCTAGTGATGTAACATTTGCCAATGATCTAACCAAAAGGTCATGTATTTATTTTTGTTACACTATATTCTTTGTAAATGTTTAATTAAAATTAAAATGTGCACTTTTAAAAAAAAAAAAAAAACACAGAACAAAAAAAAATTAAAAAAAAATTAAGAGCAATTGGGTTGGCTTGAGAAGCTTCCTGACACAATTGTTGTAATCCTGCTGCCTGCACACAATTCACTCCTCTCCCCACAGCAGTTGACTCCTTTGCAAATTTAACTTGCTGATTAGCACCTGGCATCCAGCAGGCATTACTTCAAAGTGGCAGGAGATCTGAACTGGCAGTACTGAAGACTGGAAAGAATTAAGTGTGTGGTGTCTCAGAGCAGTATGTACAGGATGGATGTGAAATTATTTTTAGAATAGAACTAGTTCAGTGATCCCAAGTGGGAAAGGGAGGTTAATTTGGAAGGAAAGCTGAACTATTTTTCAGCCACTTTATTTCCCTTTTCTTAATTTGAGATTTGGCTGCAGATTTTACAAGCTGCATTCCAAGAAAATAAATCAAAAGGCTTGCCAATTCTTTGACACCAGGAAGTAAAGGTACATTGACAATGTGTCACCGTGCTTTAAAAGATGAAAAAAAGCACAACCACCTTTCTTTTGCAGGAACAACAATAATTTAGCTATAACCCTGAAATCTGTCACTGTGAGCAGGTTTTAAAAGCACACAGTACATTGATGGTTCTCTGTACTGTGCCTGGGAACTCGTTTCCCCGAGCTTTTGAATTTGCTAGCTGTAAAAGACTGATTTTGCAGAAACCTGAATGTATCATGAAGCTCAGTTGGCCTGGGAGGAGCCAGACTGATGAAGAGAAACAGGATGCAGAAATCCTACCTACTGTGTGCTGGTGACAGGTTCAGGTCTGTGGATGGATATGGCTTAAATCTGTACATCTTTGGGGAAAAGGGACCAGATCCAGTTGGTAAAGAGGGTTTGCATTTCAAGTGTTTTGCCTTGGAATGTGGTTTTTTTAATGTATTTAAGCTCTGGCCCACAAGGAGAGTTGCTTGGGCTAGTTTGCACAGCACAAATTGAAGACAGTGACCTGTTTGCGTTCTGGTACTGCAAACGCAGTTTGTGACTTGCTGTGTAAGCGGTGAGTTGAGGTCTCGCTTTCACCGGCGAGAGGCAGGAGAAGTTGGCTGTCCTCAGGAACCGTGTGCTGGCAGGGAAAGGGCCAGGGACAGGCTGTGATGATCCACAGTTGGCACACTTCGTAAGCTGACCACTTACTGTACTCGTGACTTGGGAGCAGTCAGTCCGCTCAGTCTCAGCCTCAGCCTCAGCTACGTATTTCCCTAAATTAGGGGGTAGCTGAGTGAGAGCCCAGGCAAGGAAGGCCTTGAGCCAGTTAGTTATCTGGAAATGGCCGCTCTTAAGAACTAAGTATGTTCGGATGCTCTCCACAAGTTGTGTTTTATCCAGGTGCCACTCCATTTTTTGTGTGTGTAATGACAATTATTTATATTAAAACATTAATTTTTAAAAGTTCTAGAGCTTCCGAGTTTGTATGAGATTTGAAACTGTGCTGCTTATATGGACTTCTAGGAATGGGATGGGGAACAGGGCAAGAAGAGGTGCTAGCTGGCGGCCAACCCCTCCACAGACTTGTCCACAGATTGGTTGTTCAATTCAAAAACGAGTTGTTTCTACTCTGGATTTATAATTTGAAATTGTTTTGGAACGTTTTTCAGGGAAGCTTCCAGAGCGAGGGTTATTATTCTGCCTTTGTAATGTAAGCTGGAAAGAGTTAAGTTCACCTCGTCTGCATTTCTGGTTCTTTACCCAAACGATGTCAGCACAGAACAGGGTATTTGAGCTCAACTGCCACATATTTGTGGAAGTTAAAAGACTAAATGAAAATCCTTTATTGGGGGAAAATAAATTCTTATTTACATCTCCCAAAAAATCTAGAAACATCCCTGTTGTGTTTTTTTTTTTTTACTTAATTTTTTGTGCTTTATCTGTGTTTTTAAAAAAATTGTACTGGGTTATAATGCATTTTATTAACACTATGTACATATTAGCTGCTTTGTGTTTCAGAATGGTAGTAATTGCTTTGTATATTAAAGTGATTCTTGTGAATTTGTGAATTGTCATAAAGAAGTGCTTTTTCTTACTGTAACCTTTGTGGTATAAACTGTTATAACTCCCTTTTTACACAAACATTTATGTGCAGTCACATAAACATGCTTTAAAAAACTACAAAGTCTCTTTTTTGAGCAGGATGTTCCATTTATGCTAATTTAGTGGCAAATGGTAACTAGACAGGACTATGGGAAAAGGCATATTTTAAGCAGACTATGGTGTCCTCTCATGATCTGCTGCCTGCTGTAAGTATTCATGAAATATTTTTCCCCAAAGGGAAGGCTTTTTTAATCTTAATTAAATTGAATTAGATTAGTGAGAGGTTAAGTCCTGAAAAAACAAAAGTTTCTCTCCCACTTCTGGTATTTTTAAACCTGCTTTCCATTATCCATTCTGGTGGCAGTTAGTTCCGTTGTTCAATAATATGTGAAAGACTTTTCCCTTTCACAGTTTAAATATGCTGTCTTTCTCACTTTTAAGCATTCCTGTAAACCATGTACTACTACTACTGATGTTAATAACAGAGCAGAAGAGAAGGCAGCAAACCCTGCAAGGATCTTGTAATCTGCGAGGCTAGATCCAAACGCTGGGATGAAAGCCAGAAGAACAAACTCAGCACTGAGGTAGGTAGACACACCTCCAGTGAAATCAAGGGGAAGCAGTAAGGTCAGCTCATTATGGCTGAGATTTTGTGGTTTTCACAACTGGGTGTTTTCATAATGCCATTCACGTACTTACTCAGAAAAATCTATATTTCAGTAATGAGGGAGAATCCCAAACGGGTTAGTCCATGAGATAAAAATGCAGTTTGGCTTGAATTTCGCACTGAAAAGAATCAGGTAACACAGATCCCTGTGCAATCAGTAGGTCAGCTGCTAAACCTGATTCCTCTAACACCGCTGCACCTTGAAGCTCTTTGTCCATAAGATACAGAGCTGAATTTCATATTCTGTGTCTTAATATTAATTGAACATTACTTTAGTTGCAATGACATTTTAGAAAAGTTTGTTCCCTTGCAGAATGCCATGTTTCAGGAATGTTTTCACAATCCCACAGCATGTTCACATCTTATCTGGTCACTTCCCTGTGAGTTGGATCCTCTCACTGGGGTGAGTGTTTTATTTCTCAAGAGACTATTTATGGATTGCCCCACTAGTCGAGGACCCATGCCCAAACACATCCTCCCTACAGATGAGTTCACATCATCTCTTACAAAAGAGGACCAATGCAATGGAACCACCCAAAGGAGAATCACACTGACTTCTCTAGTGCTGGGATGAACAGGGTGACGGAAGGTGCTTGGGCAGGGTGTTAGTGTAATTGCTAAACAGCCAGTGAAGCATTACCGTGCATCATCTCGTAGAAGAGCAGAAGCTCAGCTGGGACCAATGGGTTGGGACACCAGGGTTTGGATGTGTCATTGCGGAGAGCTACTCTGTGTGCTCAATCGCCAGGCAATTATGCATCTGCTATTCTGTCCTGCACGTCTGGCGCGGTTCACTCCTAACGTCTCGTGAACCTAGGTGTGACGGGAATATAAAAAAGCTGCAAAGCCCAACCTGGGGCAACAGAAAGCACTGCTTACTGCTCTGGGCAGGTGGGTGTTCGCGCTGCCCAGGGGGAAGGGGCTGTAGGTTTCAGCTGAGTTACATTCTCACTGTTGGTGCCTGCCCCTAAACATTGTAGCTTAAAAAGCAGCCAGAACTAATGTGCTTGTGGTAGTGGCCTAACCGCAATATTCCTGCATCTGGTCTCCTGAATCTGAAGGAGCACTGGCACTGCCGTAGCAGTTGGAGGAGAAGATGTCCCCTTGAGAGGTGCCGCTTGCTGAGCTGGGGAGAGGCCAGCAAGAGCTCAGCTCTGCAGGTCAGGGGCAAGGCACTCGCCTCAGCTGCCCGTGTCATCTCTCGCTTTTCTCCACCAGTATTTACTTATAGGCAGTAGCATTGCTTCAGCCTTCAAACACACTCCCTCGGGTTTGCATACAGCTGCTGTGCAACAGCAACACAGCAAAAGAAGCCAAGCCTGGTCTCTTTCCGACACATGCCTGCTCTCGCAGGAAGGCTACAGGCTGTGACAGCAGCAATGGGAAAACAAGACACTGAAAGCTGCTACGCAATTGGAAAGAGATGCAATTGAACTGATCCGTTTTAAAAGTACAAAACTTTTCCTATTGTCAAAGCAAGGCCTGGAACAAAACCCCCTTAAAAGTGTGTAGGTTGCTGCACTAAGCTTTATTCTGTACTACACTGGGCTTTATTCTGTGCTATTTAAGCAGGCTTTTTAAGCATGTTCCTACTATGGCAACAGCGCAAGCTGCAAAGGCTCTTGCGAGGGCCAAGCACAGACATGTAGCAGACTTTCTCCACAAACCATGTCACATGTACTCACAAGCCCAAGCACCAGCATGCTGCTTTCTGCCAGCTCTAGCCCGGGGGGAGCCTAATACACAGTGACCTCAGATGAGCTTGGAGACAAGGAAACACCAGTGGGGAGGAAAAGGAAGAGGAGTGGTGAGAACTTACAGCCACACTCCAAAAACTAGAGCCAGAGAGACAGTGGGGAGAGCTCGTAATTTTTTTCAACTGCTGCTCACCTGGTTGATAGGACAGAAAATGCCACGTCTGGCACATTAAAGCTCATATCATGTTCTGGTTTTAATTAAAGGTGCTGTCTTCCTTCCCTCAAAGGGACTTCAGCTCTAGTTGCAGACTGCGAATGCTCCACCAGCTGCATAAGTACTGTTTTAGTGACACCACGTGGCTTCTGAGGATATTGTAAGCGTTTTACAGCAGCAACTCTCGGGCCAAGTCCAGAGCCAAGCAAGGAACTTAGCTGAAAACATGTGAGACGTGCCAGGGATGAAGCACAAGACCTTCAGGCCTCATTCATGAGACTTGTAATGATAAATGTGTCATTTCAGGATTACAGTCTGCACATCACTTCTGAATGGCAGACCCTCTGCATCTTTTCCAGTTAGGAAGTTTAATGAAAGCAGAAGTGATGAAGAGCTCCTAATGTCCATGGCCTGAAGCAGCTGCTGGTGTTTGCTGTTGCCGGTGCCAAAGACATGCACATGCTTAAAGCCTGAACCTGACCTGGGGCTTTGTAAGTTAAGTTTAAACAAAAAGGTTTCACATCCACACAAAAAAAAAAGTACTGTAGCAATTCCTGCATTTAGAAGCATAGCCGTCTTCTTTTAGCCCATTGTTTTCACCAGTTTCATTCTTCTACCACTAGAAAGAAAAGGAAGTCTGCAGGTGGTGCAAGCCAGATTCCAGGCTGCAGCATTTTTCACATAGGATCTTGTGGGATAAACACACAGAGGTGTTTTTACAAGCTCCAGGTATGAGGTCAGTTACTTAGAACAGCATCTACCTACCACTGTGCACAGAAGGCACACTGAAATCTAGACACTGCCCCAAGGTCCCAAGTGATACAAGAATAAGTAACTGCCCCCAGCTACAAAGACTTTACAGCAGCACCCTCCTCTCCTAAATAATGGCTCTCAGAGACAGTGAGCCACAAACAAAGGCAGAAAGTAGAGCATTATTTAGTGGTACTTTGAGAGTCAAGGACTGATTTTATATTTAAAGAACAGTTTGAGTCTCCTTGTTTCACTTTCCCTGCTCGCACATGTACATGTGTATCTGCTCTAAGGAGCCTTGACCTGTGTGAGGGAAAGCTATCTTGTTAGGGACAACCCAAGAACCATGACTGCTTCGATACTGCAGGCATAGCCTCCACGCTTGCAAGTCAGGTAGAAACACCACTGATTTCTAAGTCAGCTTACTCTGCAATATTAATTCCCAACTCACCCACACACAGAGATCTTGTTCTTTGTTTCCCGATGCCTCTTCAATTCAGCAGTGACAGCAACAGAACAACTTTATAGCAGCAGCCTTTGTTGGTTTTGCCCTTTAAGTGGCTCCGTTACCACAACTTTTAAGATGCAGGAGGCCTGAAGAGTTAAAGCATTGAGAGCTGGAGTCTTAGCTTTTATTAACCTATTTTTAAGTTTCCCACAGAAATTAAGTGTGGTTTGATTTTAAACAACAGATCTTTTGATGACATTTTTGATGCCTGGAGATTGCTGCAACTTAAATCGGTGTCAAAAATTATATTTGATAAAAAGTCAGTGGAAGACCCAATACAACTCTACTGAGAAATGAAGCAGAGGTCCAATATGCAGAACAGAAGTACAATCCTTGCTGTATCAGACCAAGTGATCAGACAAGACCATCAGAACAAGAAACCAGTGAAATAACACAACTGCAATTATATGCTTAGGAACAAGTGTATTGAGTAGAAACAAGGGGAGGATTGAACAGCATCAGTGGTTTACTAACAAAGCATAGAGTCAAAAGTCATCCTTGCGACTACCCCTCTGTGCTTTGTAGATATGAACATCCTTACTGGAATCATAGTGGACCTCATATACAGAGAAACGGCCTCTCAGCATCTTCAAGAATTTGTGATCCCGTTCATAGCGGATACGACAGGAAAGAAGAATCACAGTTTGCTCTGAGCACAGGTGCTCCAGCGTCTGAAGCAGTTCTGCAAAAGTTTCTTCCAGGTAAACAATATCTGCACCCAGTATGAAGTCAAATGCTCCTGGAGCGAAGTTACCCAGGTCTTTTCCCCAAGTCAGTTCCTTCACCACAGCTCTTGGATGTAGTTCAGGTGGTAAGTTAGCCTGTACGTTTGACTCCAGGAACTCCAGTGCTGCTGCCCTGTCTGTGATGGTAACATGTGCACCTAAGTGGTACAGGAGTATATATATCTCAGAGAAATAGTCAATATCCATAAATACCGCATTTGGAATACAATGCTTTAAGTCAAGCAAGCTCCTTAGTTCCTGTTAAATATTAACAACTCCCCTGAGCTGCATGATTAAAAACAAACAAACAAAAGAATAAAACAAGCAAAAAGCCCACTATCTACATACATCCTACCCTTCATCAGTCACTTAAGAGTATAAAGTGTACTCCACATGAAGATTAAGTTGGGTAGGGCACAAAAAGTGTTTACTGGAGTTTCTTCTAAGTGCATAAAAGTAGAGGGGTTACTTTCTGCCTTTGCATAGGTGACAACAGAGTAAGTTACAGGGATTGTTACAATTAACCTGCTCCAATTCCGTATTTGTTCCGTAGGAGAGAGGCAGCTAGAGAGCCTCTTCCACAGGTCAGACAAAAGTTATGCCTGTGTGATTTTGCATGGCATGATTGTATTTTGTCAAACTGCTTTGTTTTTATTATTTCAATAGGCACCTTCCACAGCCACTAGAGCTTTGAATTACAAAGTTGACCTGGGACACTTAGCCCAAATTTAACATAATACCCAGTCCCTGCTTCAGCCACAGACAGATCACAGGCCAATCACTTCATTTTTCCAGACCTTGGTTTCCCTGTCTGCAAGATAGGCTAACAAGGCTTACGCAAGCTCAGACAGTGGTTTCTGTCTGTAGCTTTATCTGTGCTGCATGCGAGGACAAGTGGAAGACAGCAAGCACAGCACTTGCTCCCTCGAGGAGAGCAGCTGCAGAAGTGAATGCTGCTGAGCTGAGTACCATGGTGACAGGCCTCAGCCTTACAGGGTCCCACAATAAAGTAAACTGCAGTGGCACCATCGCTACAATAAATAACGCAGCAGGCTCTGAAGTCTAACAAGAAAGGAAGATGACTCAGACAGGAAACATCACAGTTCACATATGTAGCTTTGGTGCTAACTTCTATACTAGGCATGTAAATGTAAAAGTGCTAGTTTTACTACAGTTGTAAATTGCTTTAAACAAGCAAACAAAAAAGCCCTTACCTAATAAGGTGGCCACTATTCCCAGCAATCCAGTTCCAGCTCCAAGCTCAATCACAGACTGATCCCTGAGATCAATGCTTCCCATCTCCAGATAAGCACACAGGACAACAGCCTAAGCCAAGAGACAAGGGCAATTAAGTACAGGGCTCATTTCAGTCATACTGAACACAGGATTTCTGATTTACACAGAGAGAGAAGGTTATGGGAAGGGTCAGGCACTTCAGGTCTCCAGCAAGACTTTGTTCAGCCCTTCTCTGCCTCCTGTGTGCACGTGTGATCTTTTTACAAGTTTTATGGAAGACTCTTATAGGCAAAGGCAAAAAAGAACCACGGAGGCTACAACTCGGATGTGGTAACACTGCTTCATGAATCCCCAAACAGAACAGGAGGCAGAAAGAGTTGCATTTGGAAAGGAAAAGCTGCAGGGTGTCAAACACTGGTGAATGAACACGGTATTGCAAAAGTCCAGGATAAGTTTTCATGGTATCTTGCGTGGTATTTCAAAAGGTTTCTGCACAACACTGGCATGCTGTCAGGAAGGACATAGGGAAAGTAAAGTAGTGACACTTCTATCTGTTTGTATCTGATGTGTTATATTCTACAGGAATCTTGATAAGGAGCTCTCTCTGTAGCAAGTTCTGTCAAAGCCAATGTCAGGAAAGACAAACAGCCATGTGCACCAATTCATTTGATGAGTTTGCTAAAATTGCCATGCTCGTTCTTTAAAACTAGAGGTAAAAGTAAAATTTGTGTGTGGACAGAGGCCAGACTGACGGGAAGCCCTTGGTACCTAAAGTGGTACTGTGACCAACTGCCCTGCAACCTTGGGCCCACCACAAGCCCCTCTGTTTTGGGCGGTTCTTATCCCCAAGATATCAGCACTCCTTCTTGACACTACAAGCAGCAGGAGCTGTGCTGTGCGCTGAAGCATGTTAACCAAACATCACAGGCCACTGTTAAGAAATGGGTGAGAGTTCTGTGAGTTATCCGGACTATTTCCTGTATTTGGCACTGGCCGTGCAGGGTTTAAGGTGGCCCATTTCCCTTGCAGTCCTCCAGGATCCCTTATGAAGGTAAAAGAGAGTTTAACTTTTTGTAAAAAAAAACCCAACAACTTCCCTTAACAATTCAATGTCAAATAATTTTCTGAGTTGATCCTGAAAGCTAGGGCAAACTCTACAGGAAGCCATCAAGTACAGAAACATTTAATTTGCTGTGAACACCTACCG
>NW_009603907.1:0-10848 GCF_000690535.1 Cariama cristata
CTTTGCCCTTAAAAGAAAAAGCCTTTCTTGGCTTTCAGTGCAGCCTCTTGTATCCTAAGGGTACTGGCTATTTACGTGTTTTCAGGTTGTACAATGCAACTTGGAGGGCTGCAGCTGGCAGGGAACAGAATGAATTATTTGAAATGCACAGGTTGGAGAGGGAAGAAGGCAGTTTTCTTAGCTGTCTGCACGTTAATTTTAGACAGAGGTAAAGGAAACAGTCGTCTTATCCCAAACACCTACAATGGCAGTTGGGCTGCGGTATTACTAAATTAGCAAAAGACTTCAGAGACTCTTGAAAACCATGTACAAAAGCACTAGTGAGAAATTAGTGTGGGAAGTAAAGAAATGACTGTGCGAGACAGAAAATGCATCTGAGTAAAGGGACTGACACACATTGTGTTCAACTGGGGGAAAAAAGGAAACAGAAAAATTTTGGTTTTCTCTTCAGATTGATTTTTGCATTCTCACAGGTGATTTGTAATAGTATTACCAAGCAGTCTGTATTTCCTTTTTATTTACTTAGAGTCGAATGAAGTACGAGAAAGTACACAGCATATATAACCGACTCCTGGCTATTGAAGACATTGATCCCACTCTGGTAAGACGATCGTTAGTATTCAGTTTTTCTACATTTGCATGGATAGTCACCCAAGTACACGCAAAGAATGGGGAAGTACTTACAGGAGTTCGTTGGGTCACAAGGATGATTGAATAGGTGGAGTACTGAGATGACAGATTAAAATTTCAGCAGCGTTGATAATTATAGCCTTTAATCCACTTAGGTACACCAAGTCATGTGCACTTTTCTCCTCTCTCTCTTTTGGAAAGTCTCTTAAAACAAGTGATGAAGATATAAGATATTAAAGATTTCATGACACAGCTCATAAGAATTGATTTTTTGGCTCAATTAAATGAATATGTTTTGTTGACTTAATTAAAATTTCAATTTGCCTCCCCTTCACTGATTAAAACATACTGCTTTTGCCCATTGTCCTCTCTACATAGAAATACACCATCCTATGTACATGTAGTTTGCAAATAAATTTGTAATGCACCATATAAGTATCAAGAGAGTATTGCTGTACATGTGCTCAAGTCATGTAGTAAACAATGTTGTCTGTAGTGCCAGCAGTGGTAGTACTGAACAAATGGTGTGAGAAGTAACTTGCCCTCAAAAAGCTACTTAGTTTATAAATAGACATGACAAAGCATGAGAAGGAAAAAGAAGGTCTGAGGTCTAAAATTAAACAACAGGTCAGTGTCAGAGGAAAGGTATCCATTTACTGACACTTTCTAGTCATTAAAGACAGATCATAATACTTCCCAAATACACATTTTTTGCAAAACTATGTACCTGTGCCTTCTATTTGAGGAATGCTGTTACTTGTGATCTAATTCAGAGGGAAGGAAAGTTAAATCCCAAAGAACTGCAAATCAGAAATTGGCCACTGAATTAAATAGCACATTCATTATTTCCTTGGTCGGGTATAAGTATTTGCAGACAGGGTGGTTTGTATCTCGGATTGTATCGTGTACAGTAAAATACTTCATCAGGCCTTTTGACTGTTCTTTGACCTTATGGATGTCGGAACTTTATTGGAAAGTTACCATTTTTACAATAAGCCTTTAATTCTCTGAAGGCACAAGCTTATGTAAATTACATTCATCTACTTATCTCCCTTTCCTTGAAAAATCTGTGTATTAACTATTGTCATTTCAGGGGATCTGTCTTAGGAATATTCCGTTTGGTTTTTCAAAAAGTATATAAAAAACTTTGCCTCAGTATTTATAGCAAAACAACAGAGGCAGAACACAGTCTTGTTTCTGTTATGACTTATTAGCTGTATTTTGTGAGTAAAGATTATTTCAGATATAGCCAAAAACTTTATTATATCCTAGTATTCTTTGTTAGCACTGATACTATATAAATATTAATATGTACCTTAGGTTTATATCCAATATATGAAATTTGCAAGGCGAGCAGAAGGCATAAAATCTGGCAGAATGATATTTAAGAAGGCAAGAGAGGATGCCCGGACTCGCCATCACGTCTATGTTACTGCAGCTTTAATGGAGTATTATTGTAGCAAGGTAATCATAGATGCTCAATTTGCTATTAAAGAAGTGTCAGGAGTGTGCGTAGCTCACTGAAGCTAATAACTTTTTTTTTTTAAATGTTTGCAGGATAAGTCTGTGGCCTTTAAGATTTTTGAGCTAGGGCTGAAAAAATATGGGGACATTCCAGAATATGTACTGGCATATATCGACTACCTTTCTCACCTTAATGGTAAGCTTTAAGCTTTGAGAGGTCTAGTGAAGCATTAATCTGCCTTCTCTGTGAGTTTAGGTACAGGGCAAGTTCTTTGTATTTCAGTTTTAATTCTTCTTGAAGACCAATGACCTCTTCATGAAACTCAGCAATTAATTTGAAAACAAAACCTGCTGTTTTGTCCTTACTGAAGTTCCAGAAATACAGTGACATTAGATCTTGATTCTACTGAATAGAGGAGGGTTAACTTTCCAAACTGTAACTCGCTTGCATGGCAGCAGTTTTACAGCACCTGTCATGACCAGTGGGAAGTACATGGAGAAATGTAAATCCCAAGGAAAAAGATCTATGGGAGGTTGAGGAGTGATGGATTAGTTGGTCCCTACTAGGATTAATTTAAACTCATTCTCCCCAAATAGATGAGATCAGCAAGATATACAAGCAATATTGTGAATATCAGGCCTGCTTGGAAGTTGCCAGGGAGGTGATTTGCAATGCAAAGAGTAGAGCGTGGGCAAGGCACAGAGCTCCCTGCCCGTGGCAGTGCTGGGGGCACAGGGGGCTGGGGAGCCCCGGGCCGGAGGTGGTGGCGGTGGGGGAAGGTCTCCGTGTGGGATCCCCTGATGCAGGAGCTCATAGCGATGTGACAAGAAACACGAGCTGCTGTGGGGAGCGGGGGCTGACAGAGACCTTTGTGTGGGACTGTCCTGGTCCGTGTTTCATGGGGAATTAGAGAAGAGGAAGAAAAAACAGCCCAGGCTCTTCCTCTGCCCAGTCCGGTCTGCCAGCTACCCATTAGATTTTGAGATTTCTTCAGGTATTTCTTCAAATATTCAATACTCCAGCTCAGTATTTGTAGCGTAACAACACAGAGGTGTAACACAGTCTGGGTTTTATTACGAATTGCTAGCTCAATGTTGTGAGCCAGCCTCCATGCCACTGGCGTGAGCTGTGGCTGCAGGTAGCTGTGCTGCGGGATCTTCTGAACCTCCCAGTGCGTTCTGCAGGCACCAGACACATGGATCTCTCCTGTCAGACTACGGTACCCTTTTCTTTTTCTCAGGCTCTGAAAGTTTGAACAGATTTAGAGCTTTTTTTTTTGCTGTGAGCTGTAAACAGAGACATTTTTTCCCAAGTCAAAGTACATTTAATTTTGCAAGAAATTATATTTAGGTCTACGTGAATATTTGCAATGTGTTTCCGTAGATTGCCATCAGAAAAAATGGTCTTAAAACTTGCCGGTGCATTGCTCTGTCTTAGCAACCCAGCAGACTTCACTGAAAAAACAAGAAAACTGATCTCTTAACTCCTGTAAATGTAAGATATGGTAAAATACGCAGCGAGAGAGATAGGGCAGAAGCTAGCAGTTTTAAGAACAAAACCACCAACCACTCCATTCCCCTGACTGGCGATGTACAAAGGATGACTGCTTATTGGGAACCAGGTTTAATGATTTTGGGAGGACATCTGAGGAATATACAAGTATATTAATATTGCTCTAATTTAAAAGGGAAATAATGAATTGAAAGGCCAAATTTAAAATTGCCGAGATATGCCATTGTGGTGATTAAAGAAAACAATAAAAAACCAGAGATCCTGAAGAGGTGCCAAGCAATAACTGTGCTGTTTTAGAAGAACCTGTATTAGGATCGGTTTGTTGCTGTCAACAAAAATAGTCTTTCAAATAACAAACTCACAGTAGAATTTAACATTGGTAAAGTTTTATGTAGGTGTTCAGATCTTTTTTCTACTTACTGAAATTCAAATCCAGGAATCAGAATGTCAGCCTTATATTTAATTCAATGTACACATTTCTTTGAATGGACATGATTTTAAATTGTCTTTAATATATTTTACTCAGTGTGATTTTTTTTTTCTTTTTTTCTTTCTATTTTTAAAGAGGACAATAATACAAGAGTTTTGTTTGAACGTGTTTTAACTTCAGGGAGCCTTCCACCTGAGAAATCTGGGTACGTCTGCAAAAGCAGTTTCACTACACTAAAAAAGATACATAACCCCTTTCAACTACAAACATCCCAAAGAAATTAGAAAAATGAACAGCAGGACAAAATTAGGTACAGATGTTCCTTCCTCTCTTCATGCTGTCTAAAATAGCAACAACTGTGACAGATTTGTGAAAGTCCCTATCCCACTTGCAGTGAAATTCATTAATTTATTGACTTTAAAACCTCATTGACGCAGGACTGTTGAGGATAGAGTGCAAAATCAATCTTCCTGCGCAGTAAGGATTCAGTGGTTTGAGCAGGTGGCGTGGCTAATGGCATGTATCGCTCACCAGGTGGATGCTTTAGATAGATGGGAAGAGGGAGCCAAGAACATCTTTCAGGAGCGTTATGTTAGAGAAGGTGAGTCAGGAATTTATTGAGGAGAATGCTGAACAACTCCCAGCCAACTGAAAGTAAAATAGGAGGAAAGAATCAGAAAACACTTGGATTAACCACTCACCGTCACATTTTCATTACTACTTTTTAAATTTATTTCTCTGAAAAAATGGTTACCAAACCCTTTGCAGTCCACATGTTCACCATTATTGTTCTGGTAGACATAGGCATCAAAACTAAGAAATCAAACCTCGCACTGCTGTGCACATTCATTCTGCACTTTAATTCTCATCTTCTGCAAGAAATATTTTTATGTCCATTTTAAAAGTGAGAAAAACCAAGAATTTAAAAGCCAAATATTCTTCAAAGGGGAACTCCAAAGCTAAAATGAAAGTTGAATCAAGTCCAGAAATACGGTCAGATGTTGCTTAAGTGTAAGATTTTCCACAGAGAAATAAGTAGTTAACTATCTATGTTTTGGACTGTGTACAATTCTGAAGTGCTGCCTATTGTGTTATAGGGTAGTGCTCTTGCCTGCTAGAATATGGTAGTCTGTGCAGATGAACTAAATCATAATCCATGTTGAGAAGTCCTTCACATATCAGAATCGGAGTGAAATTCTGTGTAGCGGGATGAGTAAAGTCTATTTGTGCATCTTGCATTGATGATAAAAGCTTACCTCAAATGCTGAACTCATTTACACCAGTAGTCCTTTCCCTCCCATAACAAAGTCCTCTATGATCCACTAGACTGAAAGCTTTTACAGAAATATATAAGGCACGGGGAAGGTAATGCATGTTATAGATGCATCTAAAGTAAATAATAGAAATTGTCGTGTGTTCCCAGATTACCTCCTTTGAATCTCTCCTCTCGTGTGTTTTTTAATTGGGTCGCAATCAGTAATTCTTTCTTGGTCAGCAACTGTCTGTTTATCTGTTCTTTTATAGGGAAATCTGGGCTCGGTTTTTAGCTTTTGAAAGTAACATTGGTGATCTAGCTAGTATACTGAAAGTTGAAAAACGGAGGTTTACAGCATTCAAGGAAGAATATGAGGGTAAAGAAACAGCTCTGCTGGTGGACAGGTACAAGTTCATGGATTTGTACCCCTGCTCTGCTAGTGAACTGAAGGCCCTTGGTTATAAGGTAAGTCGATAAGAACACTTAGTTTTACTGTTGTTCTTTTCAGTCCTAGCAAACTTAAGCAATTCCTTGTTTAGGACTTGCCTTACACTTTTTTCCCTTGATAGCAAAGCAGGTAGAACAGGCCTGGTATGCCTCCTCCTTGTTCTCTTGTTGGGCGGCAAAGTGCCGGGCGTTGCGGGCCAAGGGCAGAAAGCAGCCAGGAACATGCCTAACAGCTGCAACTTCATCCATTCATATTTACCGCTCATCTTCCCATGGAAAGGTCGATGTGCTAATGCCATCACCACTCAGCTACAGGCCTCCACTTCAGACTTAAACCTGAGCTCCTTCAAAAACCAAAATTATTTCGGAAGCTTGTAGAATCAGGCCAGCTGTATGGAACATGGCTCTTCTTTCCACTCCAGTTGGCAAAACTCTGCTCACTTCACTGAGAACCACATCAAACCGGACATACTGCAGTCCCAGTGCACGCTGCAAATGGCTGCGGAAAATGATGGATAGAGATCGGTGGCTGCCTGCTTTTTTTCAGTTGTTCATTATGGCTAAAGTGCTTTGGTGCTGCTATTTGGAACTTAAAGTCTAGGCCAGACACCTGGATCTGGTGGTCTCACATCCTGTTTCTGACCACATGTATTTTAACTACTATTTTAGTCATGTGGAAGGCCACAACACCTTGGAAAACCATTAGAACAGAAGAAAATGCTGATTTTATTTTTTTAAATTTTTTTTTAAAGCATGATGTAAAATAGGCTGCCAGAGAAGCAGAAACAGCTCTGTTGGAGGAACTGCAGTTTCCCATTTGCATGAACAGGAAGAGAGCTTTCAATTCACGTCTCAAAAATAGTCCCTGCGCTTCCATTTCTTACACAGAAAAGTAACTTTTTGAAAAATACAGAAGTCATCAAAGTTAGCAAAGCGGCTGAATTGTTGGTCTTTACACAGTTGTAAAATAATCCGATAGGTGGAAATAGGAGTCACATTGAGCCACTGAATACTTTTCTTTTAACACCATTGGGGCAAAGATATTTTTTGAAGTTACGGGTATGTTTACAAGAGAGTACGTCTTGATAAACACATGTGAGGTGGTGCGTACCTAAGATGATTCAGCCCATGGGCTGATTTCTGTTGCTTGTAACATGCCAAAATATAATCCTGTTTGAACTGATGCTTTGCATGCCTGCTGACTGCCTTATGCTTTCTTTCTTTTCCAGCTAAAGCAATCTAGGGAATGAAATGAGGGAGAAATGATAGTTGTGAAGGCCTAGTGGTCTGCACCTGTTCGCTGAAATCTTTTTAACCTAAAAAAAGGAGACACTCAAAAATGACAAACAGGGTCTCATTTGGTAACAAAAACAAGTGTTTCCACTCCCAGCTGTGACACTGTAGGACTAAAACGTTTGATGAAAACATGCAAGTTTTGCCCAGATGGTCTCCTAAGAGGACATCTGAAATCATAATGATGACAAAGTGAGAATAAGCGACTGGTCTAGAGAGCTGTTTTGTTCCGCAATTTAAACAAGCAATGCGATCCTGGCAAGTTCAGTGCTCTCTAATTGGCTTTTGCAGGATGTCTCCCGTGCCAAGCTGGCAGCCATAATTCCCGACCCCGTGGTTGCACCTTCCATCGTGCCTGTTCTCAAAGATGAAGTAGACAGAAAACCTGAATATCCAAAACCGGACACTCAACAAATGATTCCATTTCAGCCAAGACACTTAGCACGTAAGTCAGACGTTCAGGCGGAAGCGGTTGTATTTCACCTGGCGGTGAGTTATTAATCTGCGTGTTTAGCAAACCTAATTGCAGAGACTTCCCAGGTCTTCAGTCATCTAAACATATACTTAAATTTTAGGCTGCTATTTAATTGGATTGCCAAAGGCATGTATATTTTACTTAATGCTATGATCACATGGAAGTAAATACAAGTAGTTTGGGGTCTGGTAAATGGTAATAAGCTGTTATACACACTGCTCATAGACTTCAGATCACTGACTAAACAATATGTAATTAGTAGAGGCAAAAGTGACAGGGTAGTAATTATTTGCATCAAATAATAATGCTGCAAAAGCAATTCAAGTCTAGCTGTCTTGCACTGCCTTCACACAGTTTTTCTTCCCACAGCTCCAGGTTTACATCCAGTTCCAGGTGGTGTATTTCCTGTTCCACCAGCAGCTGTAGTTCTCATGAAGCTCCTGCCACCTCCTGTTTGTTTTCAGGTTTGTTTTAGTGAATTCTGAAAACTTCAAAAACTCATAGAAAAGATTCTGTTTTGACAGAACCACAGTATGTATCACTCTATTGAAAATGATCTTCTAAACTTTTTTTTTTTTTGGTAACAAATCAGGGTCCCTTTGTTCAAGTGGATGAACTCATGGAGATATTTAGAAGATGCAAACTGCCAGACAGTAAGTTATTTGTTCGCTCTGGAGTCTGTGATAGTGCTGCATATGACTTTGTTTTACATAGGGATATTGCTGTCTAAAATCCAGACCTCATTTACAGAGGTGTAATTTTATTTAAGGGTATAATACTGTTGAATTGGCTAAGTTTGTAGGTTGGAATCTACATAGAAATGTTTGTACATTTAACTGTGGGGAGATCATCAAGAAGTCAAAAAGCTGAAAATCACCAGCTGCTACTTTAATAACATTTAGGTGGTAACCATTGAAAGAAAGAAATGAAGATTTTCAGAATATCCTTTAAAAAACACAAGGCATTATTTCTAGCAGCATTGAAACTAACATTAAATTACAAATCTGCAGTACAGTAAGTTCATCGGTAGGCATAATGCTGAATGCACGTTGTTGCAGTGCTTGAGAACAATGCAGGAGCAGTGATTTCTGAGCTCCTACACGTGGTGGAGTTCTGAAATATAAAACAGGTCCATACTCCGGGAAATATGGACAGGTCCATACTCCAGGCTTCCCGTAAGCTACAGCAGATGATAACGTGTTACTTTTCATCCCCTCTGTTAGTTTAAGGAGCAAATGATAAGAAAGCAAGCAAGCTAGAGTTTAATTTCTTTTAGAGTGAAAGTAAAACATCTATTTAAATTATACATGGCATTTTTTAAGCTTTCTCTGTTGATAAGCAGAAACTGACTTGCTATGCATTCTTTCTGATGAATCATGAACTAGTTATACTGTTTCCCCAACAGGCTTTCCTGTTTTATTAAGCTTGCAAATGACCTCAATACTTCTGTAAAGGGAGGTCTCAAGCTGAAGCAGCAGCATTTACTTTATAATTAGTGTTTGCCATAGTCTCAACTGTCTAAAACTCTGAGCTTAATTCTTCACAGTTGTAGGAGAATAGGATAGGAAAACGTCTCATGTTCCAGAAATCCCCACAATGTACCTATCTTGGTGTCCCTGTTTGCATGCTTATTTCTAATCAGGGAATTCAGTTTCACAAATTAAATTAATCTTTTTCTCTTTCTAAAGCCGTTGATGAAGCTGTGCGAATAATTACTGGAGGCCTACCTGAAATAGCTGTGGAAGGCAATGGACCTGTGGAAAATAACGCTATGCTCAATAAGGCTGTTAAGAGACCACATGAAGATTCTGACGACGATGAGGAGAAAGGATCTGTAGTTCCCCCTGTACATGACATTTACAGAGCACGACAGCAAAAGAGAATCCGGTGAAACAAGTTTGGAGTTCTACTGTGATAGACAAAGACTTGCATTGAGTCCATCAGTCTCTTAAAAGTCAAGCATTTAAAAGGGACAGCTGCAACAACAACAAAAAAATCAATCTTGAAAATGATTTTGTTACTGTGGTGCCTCTTCTCCCATATGGTTCTTGACCCGAAAACAGCCAGAACAACCTTAGAATGTGCTCTGAACAAAACTAGGTTTTCAAAACCAAAAGTGAAAAATGTCAAAACAGCATTTTTTCTTCAAGGGTGTCCACATCTACCACTTGAAATCTTGTGGGTTTTCAACAGTTTTATTTTAAAAACTGGATGGCTTATACTTGTGAAGCATTTTTAATTCACATTTTCTGGAAAACAGTTGTTCTCAGTTTGTTCATGTAGGTGTCCTGCCTTATTGTTCGTTTTTATTTATGGCAGAATGTATGGAATCTGTTTTGTAGTTGAAAATGGAAAAAAACATTCCTTTAAAATAAAAGGATATCCATAACATCATGCCTCATTCTGGTTTTATTCAAACACAAGTTACTGTTTGATATTACTCAGCCACTTCAAAAGCGATGTTAATAAGACCATCACAGGAAATTGATCAGAGCATACATATTAGAATTAGCTTTTTTCCATTTTTCTAGAGGATACAGTATACTTTTGCTTTTAATTCCATGACTGTTTAAAGAAGACAGCATTGTAAGACAAACTCGGATATTTCTAATGTGGATTGTCCAGGAGTACTAGCTAACACAATCTGTTCCGGATAACTGCATTGGTCTTCCACTTTTAGTGTACAAAGCTAAATGTTAATATATTAGCTACATAGTTTAACCTGTTATTTTCAGACAAGCTAACAAAAACACTGTATGAACTTTGGAAGCAGTTTCTATGCATACTTTGGATTTTAACTTGTAATTGACTCTTCAGAATTGCACTCTGATAAGACCATAAGAACCTCCATGGACTGCAGGAAATTCAGATGCTCAAACAAACTGAAAGACATTCCCACCACGAGCCTTAGAGATGACTGTAGGTCAGTGCTCCTACCGACCAGACTACAAGGTGAAACAGCGTATGTGTAACCATATAAATGTTCATATGGAGGTAGGGTTTGGCCTTAACCATCCTAGAATTTCTTTTTTGCTTTGCCACCTAATCATGTCTCCCTCTGTCTTTTAAAGAGGATGTAGAGAAACTATTTCTCATTAAAAAAACAACCTGGGAAAATCACTGACATGATCTGCCCATGTGGGCATTTATTACAGTCTCTTTCAGTCTTTACTGTTGAAAGGCCTACACCACCCGCCCACGGCGGGGCACTCGTTCCCACGGTGTGTACCCCCCAAAGGTGAGACCGCAGCCAGAGGTGGGTACTGCACTGTTTTCTATGTGAAGCCTTAGGATCAAACCCCCACTGCAAAGAGAGAGGGGACTTACTGTATTCCTCCTCC
>NW_009603907.1:10864-27658 GCF_000690535.1 Cariama cristata
CACACATGCACTACTGGCAGCACAATCCATGTTTCGATGTCAGAGTAAGCAGGAGTTGGCCATCATGGACATCTGGACCCTGAATTCCAGAACGGGGAGCCACCATCTCCTAGATGAAGCAAGTACACTTTCATCTATTGATAATGCAGCCCCCTTCACTCTGGCATTAGTCACACGCTTTTCCAAGGGTGTTGTTTCACCATGATGTTATTCTTCCCTACATCCTTGAGATAATCCCCGACAGCATTGAAATTTTTGTAGTATGCATAATTCATAGGGGCCTTTAAAGGCAGCTTCTAGGCAATACTAAAATATAAAGTAACAGCAGTAATTGATTACTTCGGCAACTCTCATTTAACAAAAATGAAAACAGCTTTGTCTTGTGGGTTGGTAGTTTGTTTTTGGTTTTTTTTGTATCTCTAGCAATAATGTTTGTGGTAGCTCTTTTGTTATGCAGACTACTGAATTAATTTTTTGGAGCTGCAGAGCCATAGGCTGTATTTTGAGGTGGATCCTGCACTAATAACAAAGTACAGTAAGCAGATGCAGCAATCTTGAAGACCTCTGTAGTATCCTTTGCTGATTCAAACAATGAAATAGACCACACCAAAAACCTACTCAGAACTTCTTTTTCTGGCTAACCAAGCTACTCATTTTTGAGTTATCAAAGAAAGATTCACAGACATCCATTTTGCTATCTGAGTACATTTTGCCAAGAGAAAAATCACTTGTCTGAGCTGGTGATCCCTTACACAGTTTTGGTGGCTTCTTTTCCCTTGGGGAAGGGGGTTTGTAATGAATGAGAAAATACTTGGTTTATAGTTGCATAGGCTAATGTGGAATAAAAGGTCTTGCTTATCCCACCTTCCTCCAAACTCAAAGTTAGTGCAGCTATATCCACGCTGACATTTAAAGGAAAACTGGAAAGGGCAGCATCAACACTGATTCATAATCAAGTGCTTCCTTCCAGAAGTTTCTATTATTTTGGTTGACTAGTTGATTAGTAAAATGAATCTGGATGTTAGCAATAAAAGGGCCCTTTTATTTATTTTATATAACTTGTTATTTGTGGTTTTTTTTTAAAGATGACAACACATTCTAGTTTGGATAGTCCAGTACTTGGGACACTTACTGTTTATAACTATGAACTTTGCTTTCATAAAATCATCAAATTTTGATTACTGTAATACAGCGTTGTGTTCAACTAGAGGAAAATTTCAAATGTACTTACCTCCTAGCTGAGTTTGAAACTGCAATAAAGCTGTAAGATCATTGAGCTCTTCTGTGAACACTCGTCTATACAACATGTAGCTAATTAAATTCAAGACCTACAAATATTTTAAGTTTCAAGAACACCTCTACAAAGTGAAAAATCTTCTACTGAAAATATTCCCTGTATATTCAAACTAACATTAAATCATTCACTTCTTACAGTACATTAAAATCACTTATACTTCTGATAGTGCTCTGCACTTCCTGGATATTTTTGAAGACATGATTGAATATGCAACCATCTCCAGTTGTAGTTTTAAAAAACAAGTTAAATTTTCAGCCTAAGTTTCACACACTTTAAATCCACCTTCTGAAAATGACAAAGGTTTACTTTAAAATTAGTATTTCACATAAAAAGGAGTAAACTACTAGCAAAAAAAAGGTAAGAAATGCCACTTTTATCAAAACATTTTAGCTCTGCCCTTCTGAAGTCTTTACAAGAGAGAAATACAGCTGCAATCTATAAGATTGCCACCTTTGTAAGTACTGTACATAGCAGAGGACAGTTACCCAATAACCAGAAAATTTGCTACAAAAATATATTATGTGTTTTGTAACATCTGCAGGTAAACAGCAAAAAAATGCTATTAAAAATGCAGTAAAATGCAGAAAAAACTAGTAGCCTACCATACTAACCATAACGTTACAATAAAGTGCTGTTTGGCTTTGTTTTTTGCCTGTTGAAGTTTCTCTTATCTAGAATTTTAGCTTTCTTCTTAAGTCTTTAAAGTAAGAGTTTTTTAAAGCCAAATCACCCCTTCTGGGAAGGACCACTGCTAATCTGCTCTGGATTAATTAAACTAAATTCACGGTAAATTAGAGTAAAATGCCCTAAAATGAGCCACTTAAATACAAAGTTTGGTTCTCAAACTTGTCCTACCTAGCATCAGCTCAAAAATCTAAAAATCACAGCCAGAAAATTACCAAGACATCCCTCCCCCCAGGTTGCATACTTACATTAAAAATGCATCTCTCTTTCATCATTTACTTCAGAACCCCTTTTGCATCTCATGGATTTTCCTCAGTCATCACTAGTGAATTAAAAGGAACCAGTATTTACATGGAAAGCTGTTTTCCTAGACAAATAGTGGTGCAATTTTTTTAAATAGCTGACAATACCGCATTAGTAGCATACAAACTGTTTTTATGATTCTTCTGACTTCCCTACAAGTTGGGATTCTTCCTTAGTCAGTATTTTGGCAAGGACTGCATCGTAGTAAGGGCTGAAGACCATTTTGTTGTAGTTGACAAGACGAACATACTTGACAGCAACCTCTTCCAGCTCTCTTTGAATAGGGCCTAATCCTCCAGGAATAGCAGGTGATGATTTCTGGTGACTAGACGCAAGATAATTCTCCAGAAACTTTTGAATTCGAGAATCTGGAAAAATTGGACCAAGGCTTTTGGTTTGTTTTCAGAAGAGATAGTCAATGAGAAATAGTGTAATCTCATGTAAAATATAGAAAACCTGAACATAGTAAACAAGTATTTGAAACAGATTAAATGAGAAACCATGCATGACATGCCACCAACAGTTTTACAGAGACAGATGAGTGGTCACTTGAGAGCAGAGCATTTTTGTCAAAGCGTACCTATTAGCTTGCATATGGTGTTATCCGGATTGGCCACTGCTTGGATTTGTCCTTTAAGTACAGTCTCTCTCTCAGCTGAGAATGGCGTAAACCCATGCTGGGAAAGGCAGCTGTTAACTTCTGCGCACACCTTTTCACCGATGGTAGCCAAAGAGTCCTTCAGGTTAAAGGAGCTAGAGAATGTGGAGTAGAGCATTTCTTAACTATAGTAGTTTTTCTACTTTTTCCCCACCTTTTAAAAATCAACTATCCAATTATAGTTGCCTTATTTATCAAATGTAATGGAAGAAGCATCATCCAGATATATAATAAAATGTATTATTCTTTATATTCTGTATATGAAAAATAAAGTTGAGATATAAAACAAGGAGGAAGGATAGCATTAAAGATTTGTATGGATTGTTCAGGCTGGAAATAAGAGCTGACTTTCTGCCTACACAGACAGCTCTGACTAATGCAAAAAACAGTTATGAACCCATAATGTGTACAGCAATAATTCTAAATCTGGAAGCAGCTAACTGTACCACACTCAAATTCTCGAGGGCACCTGGCCCAAACCGTAAGCACGGTTAGCTGCTTGCACTCTCATGTGCCGACTAGGCATCATGAAAAACATACTCTGAAAAAAGGAGCATGTACATATCAGAAAAGAACAGAGCAAGAAAAGACAGTTCTGTCTGAGTAAGCCGAACAAAAATGGTCAGCCTGGGCTCGTAACAAGCCTTCCTCTTCACTTCCTCGACATATTCTGCAGTCCACAGCCAGGAAGAGGCTTAAACTGATTATTTACTAGGGTGAAAACAGAACTACACCTGCCTCTGGGTGACTAGGACTATTCAATACTCACGGGAGATGCATCCCTGTCAGCAGCACCTTGACAATGGTTTTGATTTTCTCAGCAAATCCAGGCATATCAACGAGTGCCGAGCCTGCTGCGCTGAACGTGACCAGAAGGACTGTCCCAATCAAGAGGAGTTGCTCCAGCTCCAGCTGTATTTCCTGAAAGCGGGTCTGGTCCATTAGCACTGTCTGCAAAGAACGAGGAAGCCAGCACAGAACAAAGTCAGTATGCTGGGCTGCGAAGTGACATTGCGATGCCTGCCTACTCACAGCAATGAAGCTAAGACAAACACACAGAAAAGAGCAACATGGGCTCAGCAGGCAAGTATCAGGAACGAAATGAAAAGAATTAACTCCTCTTTTCCAACAAAGTGAGTTTCAATACTGAAAAAGAACTACCTATTAGAAGAGCTACAAGATCTCCCAATCAAGAGATGAATGTTTTAGTACTGTACTTGTTGCAAGGCTACAAATCTAAACAGCTTCTGTTATATCCCAGAAACAGAAACGCAGAACAAGCACAGAAATAATTTTTTCTGTTAAATACCTACTTCTGGAAAAGGCCTGTTTACATGATCCCACTTTAGCAGCTTCAGATAGGCCTGGTTTTGTACAGCAGTGGAGCACAAGTCAGACACTCCACCAGTGGCACCATCACCACTACAGTGGGGAGGCAACATTTTACAACTCAGCTTTGCAAGATCATCTGCTGCTTCTTGCAACCATCTTGTGACAAGGTCTAAAGAATCTGGAAGAGTAGGGGAAAAAAATCTTGATAAGAAAATTCCTTTTCAAAGTTATTTTTTTCTACCAATAATTTCCAAATAATCCCATTAGTTACTAATACCCATGATATCAGTTATTGACATGCATTTCATTTATTGCATTGAGCAGAACATCTAAAACAAAATTAAAACCACACAGCTACAGTACATTGGAGGTGAGATGATGCTAGGTAATTATGCCCTGCACTGAAATGAAACTAAACTCCAGTGTACTAAGTGCAGAACTGTTGTTCCAGCAGATTTTTTTCAAACCACAGTTTTGGGGCACAAGCTGTCATTTACCATATGAATTCTAGAATTTATAAAAAAATCTGATTTCTTTTCATGGTCTACAAGCAAAGACACGCAGTTTACTGGGAGGTCAGAGGGGAAGAAAGAAAGGAACAAAGTCATACTTGGCTGTTTCTCAAGAAACTCCTGAAACTTCTTTCTTTCATATTCAGCAGACTGCTGCATTAATTTTGGCCTAATACTACTGACAGCGAAGTTTGCCATATCCATTTTCATTAGGTCTAATACAGAGAAAATGGCTCTAAACAAACAAACAGAAAAAGTTATTCAAAGTGGCAGATGTTTAAGAGGTACTATTTACAAGATTTATCACAGATTGTCTAAGGAAAGAGCAAAAACATGCATGGGAAACATTAACAGGGTGCTTAACAATTTAAGAGCATGAGACAGAAAGAAAGCTTGAGCAAGCATGTACATGCATGCATGTGCCTCTTCCAAGTAGGAAATAAATCTTGCTCTCCTGTAAAAAAGCTTCCATGGAATTAACTTTCCTAGCTCCATAAATTGTATTTCCCAGGATGTGCAATATCGTATGTTGAATACATAAAAAAATCTGGGTTTCCAAGCTTCCGTACTATCTCTGTGGGCAGCCTATAAAGCCAACCTAAGTGGGAAGTGAATAATCAGACCCAAGGGGGAAAAAAAGAAAAGAAAAAAAAACACCAAAGAAAAACACCTTCATTTCAATGTAATGCCTGCTGGCAATATTTCTGCCAAGTCAATCCTGAACTCTTGGAAGCTTATCAAATTAGAAAACAAGAAGGTTAATGAAATTTATTCTAACTATTGAGACCTTGAGCTGTTCAACTGAGAACACGGTGACAAAGCAGAAGTCTCTATGCTCCCAGATGTGGTATGTACATGCCCTTTAGAACTGAAAGGGTATTATCCAGGGAGTGGGGTGAAGGGTAAAGAGAGCTCAAATTGGTGGGAAAGGACAAACTGGTTGGAGAACAATAATACCTTTTTCCTATGCTCCTGCTTGCTTTTATCCCCCTTTCTGCTGTTGATACTAAATTCTGATACAAACTGACCATTCACATCCTATCTTAAGGCTTATATGCATTTGTCATTTAAGAAAATGTCCTTCAGTGACATGCAGGAGCCAGACAAATACTCTCAATTCACCAGAACAAAGATGGTCCTTGTTAAAGACTTCTGGAGCATGTCTCCCCTTCACATCCACAACTATATCCCTTTCCCTATCACTCTTTTTTTCTAGAAAGATTTGCAGGTTGCCCTGCTGGACACACCCCCCTGCCCCATCTAAAATTATTTCAGAGACTCTCAACATGACTAATAAATACCATTTCAGTACCTGAACAGAGGAACTATTTCATGAATATCTTTCAGTTTCTTAATTTCTTCATCTCGAGCTGGAGCACAGAGAGTCCCCATCATCCCAATAACAAATTCAACCAACTTAGAAATATCAAGGGCTCCATTCTCTGCCTCCTGTTTTATCAAATCCAGATCAAGAACTTCTGTAATCTGGCTTCTCAGTCTAGTATGACCAGGCAACAAGAAAGACAGGAGATTCTGAAATGGAAAGTTTTTAACAGTGCATTAGTTCTACACATCAAAGACTACAAGGATCAAAACAGTTAATTGAACCATTTTTTATTTAAACTAACTGCCCTTTCCAAGTGGAATCTCTTTTTTTTCCTTTTTCTTTTTTTTTTTCAACCAACCATTCACCAACTCCAACTGTTTCACCTCATTCTGTATCATACTGAAGTTACCAAGTGGCAAATACTCTGTAGTACAGATCATACCAAGACTGTTGTGCTTGGTTTTGTCAGCACAGTGTTGGGACATTGCATTGATTCCATAACTAATACCACTGTCATAACATGAAGGAAGCTTGGAATTATGAAACCAGTATTACTTACCTTTTAATCATCTTACATGGTTTTGCATTTGTTTTTACATTCAAATTTCTCCTCTGGGGTTATACAACTTACATATGTTCACAGACAATGATACAGTAATGAAAAAGATGAAGAGAGTCCTTTATGAAAAGCCAAACTTCAACCACTTTTGCTCATTCATATCAATGCAGCTACTCAAATTCAATAATTTATCTAGATATCACATCATCTTACCTCTTTAATTTCTCCCAATAGTTTAATTGCATGGTCATATGTTGGAGGATCTTCCTTTAGCTGAGCTTCCAGACAATCCCAGAAAGCTTTATGCACAATATCTCTTACTTTTTTTTCTAAGCTGTGGGCAAATACGAACAGTTAAAGAGAACGATATTTGTCTCTGCACCACCTTACAAAGACAACCTGCAGCTCCTGAAGAACAGCAAGTAATAATATGAATATAATGTAATAATGAATATATGATGATTAACAGAGAAGAGATCTGTCATTTTAAGTTACTCAGAAAAGCAAGAAAAACTGGACATAGGATTTGGAATGGCTCATATCCTAATAAAGGGTTACACACAAGCAAAGGCAGCTGTAAACTGAAATCCTTGAAAGTGTCTATCATATGCTACCTCTATACGAAGCAACCAGAAGGAAAAAAAAAAAAAGAAATCACAAAGATTACAGCTTTTCTTCAAAAGATAAGTATTCATGTTCCTTTCAAAAGCCTAAGTACATGCAATTCTAAGTAAAATTCATTAAGTAAACCTAATAGAAATGAAGTAACTTCCCTGACACAAAAGCTTCTGCATTTCAACGCATAAATATTGGGAATACTCTGAGATAAAAGTCCAGTTCAGTTTGTGTAAAAAAATAAATTCCACTGCTTCAGTACCAATTCCTAACTCAATATACTGAAAGTTACTCCTCTTCTGCAGGCAGGCTCCTGTTCACACCAGGTTTCACTTCAACACAGAGGAAGTAAAGTGCTCACACATACACGCGATCGCACAGAGAATGCCCACCACAAACACCAGGTTCCCAAGGCTCTGGCTCCAGCTGAGTTCAGGCAGCGCCCGGAGGCACCTATGCCCTGTGGCCCTCTAAGAGTAGGTAATAGATGCTCTGCTGACAGTGGATACAACTGCAAGGACAGTCACAACTGCTTTCTCCTCCAACCACTTGCCTACACCTACATTCAAGCTGCAGGAGAATCTAAGCTTCAGACACACAAAACCCCCACATTTAATCCAAGGAAGATTCCGGGGTCCCTCTGCAAGCAAAATCTGAATGACGGCTCTTTCATTTCCAGGTGGTAAATAGCTGTACACAAAACCCTCACAAAAGCCAAACACAAGGATCTTGTACTAAAGCGGGCCTGGCCCCTCACAAAGCCCAGGCACTCCCGAGCAAGGTGACCTCTGCAATACATCTGTTTCTGTGATCAGGCGAAAAGGTGCAAATTAGCCACTCTGGTGAACTACAGCCACTGCTCAGCATCAGTGAGCAAACGCATCCAACTTTCCCAAGTACAGCACAGGTTCCCAGAAAACGTTTTTCTTGTTTTTGTTTTAAAGGGGGTGAGGGAAGAAGAAAGAATGGAAAAAAGAAAACATGCTAAAATCTTTCTTCCCTGAAAAATGCTGAGATCAATTTTACAGCCCTGAGGCATACCAGAAAAGTTATCAGCTATCACAGCACATTTGTATGTGAGAAATTCATGTGAAGGAACATGGAACAGAAACAGACACTGAATAAAACAGCACTCTCAACTCCATGTGAAGGAACATGGAACAGAAGCAGACACTGAATAAAACAGCACTCTCAACTGTGCAACTTTAGATGAAGCATTTATTCTCAGCCATCAACGGCCAAGCAGAAAACACCTGATGGAAGTTCCTCCAAAAGATGCTGAGACAGAGAAAGTAACACAGAATGGGGAGAATGAGCTTTGTGTGTCTCAGGCCTACTTTCCAAATGCTTGCTGCAGAGACAGCATTTGTGCAGGCGAGGGACAGGTCCCAGTTCACGGGGCCACACACAAATTGCACACAACTTGCAAACAAGGCAACACAGGAGGGCTGGACCACACCGCCTGGGTCTGTCCAACACACAAGGCACACACTGACAGACAGTGCTGAGAAGACAGATCAAATCGTTGCTTGAGCTCTAAAATATATGAGTCTTTATGGACAACAGAGATGTCTATTGTCATGTGCTAGCTCAGTTAAACATTGTTTGTCCTCAGCATTTAAGGATGCCATGATTCCGTTTCCTACCAACTCAGAGGCTGAGACAAGTGAACAAAGTATAGCAAAGACCCTCATCCACTCCATTCAACCCTTACTCAAAGACAATGCCTGCTGGGACCACAAGGTTCAGAGTATTTAATAGCATAAGCACATTTTCTTTGGCTACTATTGTTTAGCAGCCCACAGCCATTAATAAAACACCACCGGTATAATATGCTGGTGTCAGAGCTGGAAAGACAGCAATAGTCCAGCTGAGAAGGGAAGATGGGACTGTTCCCATTACTGCCTTTTTGGTCACGGACAATTCTAGTTCTAAAAAACATCCTCGCATTATTAACACTAATGGGAACCACCGTCACCATGTTTTGGTGGAGACGGGCATCCGACTTTTTGTCTCAGTAAGACCAACTTCTATAGAGGACAACCAAGTCAGTCTTCTAAGAGCCATCTGTAGCATATTCTCCTGCAGCACCCACGAAAGCAATGTGCTCTGGGGTGTCTCTCTCAAACGCAGGCACCTACAGACAACACTGGTTCCAACGTGGACCAAGTTCCTTCCATGAAATATGCACTCGCTTCCACAAGTCAACCCAGGAAATATTGTCAGCCACATCTCTGGGTATGATAGGAAAAGGAACAGCAGATAAAGCATCTGTAGATATGACTGGATCAGCTACACTGGCCAATATGCGACCAGACATCAAGGCTTCTTCTGTTCTCCCTCTCGCCTCTCAACAGAGGATAGAATTACTGTAGGTCAGACAGAGAAGGAAAGATGTCAAACTTAAAAAGAGCAAGAACTAACCTAACAAAACATAGGAGTCTCTTCCAAAAAATCCCTGGAGAAACAGCCAGAAAAAGCTAAAATGAACAGTTTCATCTTATTCCCACAGGCAGTGAAAGCTTAAAAGATGCTAAGAGCACTACCTGCATCTGCAGCTAGATTTGGGTATTCAGAAGAATCCAGTCTCAGACTCCTGGGACACCGACAGAAACCACACCACGCTGGGATTTGCACCACACATGCCCAAACAATTACTCCAAGAAGTTCACCTTTCACATGCACACACTTCTGGGGAAGCAGAACTGCATGCTTACCACCTTCTTCTTATGTTCCTTCCTACCTCCTGCCAGGCACTACCAGACAAGATACTAGCCAGAGCCTTCACCTGATCCACTAGAGCTGTTCTGCAGTTCTACAAATGCAAATTTTATTTATATACCTATTTGGTAACAATCTTACCTGTGTTCTGGTAATTCAGCTGGTTTTATCTGGAAGTCTCCATTAACAACAATTTCGTGTGCTAATGCCATGTTGGTTACTCCCTTAGCTGTTTCCATGAGCTCTTCTATTGACACAGGCCGAGGAGGACTAGCTGCAACATAAATTAAACTGTCAGACGGTTATCTGTAAAAGCCTGTGGAAAAAGGTCTGCTAGTACTTTTGGACCCTTTCCACCTTCTTGACAGTATAGAGAGACAAAAGACAGTATCATCTCAAGATTCTTCTCCTTTCCTTCCCTTCCTTTCCCAGCTGGTGGATGACACAGTTTTGGAGTATTACAGAAAACAAAAGGAGAGAACCCCAGTTGATATTCTGGGCTCAGTATGTCAATTGTTTCCAAGTTTCATCACTCTCTTTTAAAAAACAAAACCCAAAAAAGCCCCACACCGAAACTCCCAGTTCTTTAGGACTGCTGAATAGCATCTTAGCATCCTTCTCCATACTGTAGGAAGAAATCCTTAAAAATACTAGTATTTTCACGGCACTATTTCTCCAATTATTGTGCAGATGTTGCCATTTCAATTTTATATTTTTCAAGGAAGTGACTTCATCTCTAAAGCAGTTGGCAAACAAACCACCATTAACATTAAGCAATAACAAACCAGTAGCTAATTATTTGCACTACTTCCAGTGCAACTGGCACTTCTCCAAACTCTCTTTGACCAGAGGCCATCGTCCAAGCAACAAAGGACATCGAGACCTAGTCCCAGCACCAGTGCCTAAGACCTCTTCCTCTGGCAGGCATTTGAGACTGACAAGGATGGGCAAGCAGCTTCAAATTGGGCCCTGGGGCATACAAGGGAGTAGGAGGAAGTGCCAAACCTCAAAAACGAGGCTAGTTTTCATTAGGCAGGAGACAAAGGTAGTCACTGGCTGTAGAAATCTAGAAGGCAGAAGTGGGACTGGGACAGTTTCAGAAAACTTCATTTGCTTCCTGGACGCACTGGGAATTATGGCTCCTAATTGTTCTGGACTACATAACATCCTCCTGGGACACTACTGGCATTGCTGTAGGGCACAAAGTGTCACAGCTCTAAAAACAAGTCAACATACAGGCAGAAAAGGTGCCAAGGGTGTAGGCCTTGCTGGTTAGGGGAGTAACCCCATCCCCACTGAAGCCAACAGAAACCTGTTGCCACTGATTCTTTGTGGTAAACGTTCCTCCTAGCTGTGCTCACATCAGTGCAAGCAGTGCGTGTGGGTACCCTGCAATGTCTTGCCAAAAGTTAGGAGAAGCACCACAGCTCTTCCCAGGTCCAGGTATTTGAGAAAAAGAAGGCGGCAAGATGCTTAGTGTCCTCAGGTGAGGCAGACAAGAATGGCAAGGTTCATCTTGGTTCCCCCAGAAAACACCTAGCAGAGCAGAAGCGGGGGAAATAGCCACAACAGAACTGCCCGAAAGCATCAATTCCTCTCTGTAGTTCATTCACTTCAACTACAGTCTGGGCATAGAAGTAACACACTAATTTCCAAAATGAAAGAAACCAAACAGGTATCTTCATAGGCTGGGTTCACTGACATATGTTTCAGGCAAACTATCATGACTGCCTCATTTAATAATCCAGTTTGACTGGACTTAAGCTAGTAACATAGAAAAGGTCCTTTAAAAGTAACTGTCCACCACTTGTCTGCCATTCAGAGCTGTTCCAAGTATATACAGTACAGTTCCAAAGTGCTGATTTTTCATTAATATCTTGGTCTTTTCGTCCAGCCCTCCTAAACCCTCATTTCCTTCTGCTTGCAGCTTGATCTTGTATAGTGACTCTGAGAATACAGCAAGGATTGATATGCTGAGAAGAACTAACAGGACAACAAAGTTCACAGCTGAATGAGAGTGCTCTTGTCCGACTGCCAAATGACTTCACTCTAGCAGTGGATGCACTAAAAGCTAAGGCTCTTTCACTTACCAAAGAATGCTCTTAAATCATGCTACTTCATTCTCATATTGTATCTGCTCCCTTACAAAAGGAGAGGGCTTGAGACCAATGACTTATTTGTGGTACTGTGCAGTGCAAGCCTGTGCTATGCATTTTACTTTCACATGTTCATAGCCTCTCTCCATACATACACTGCATTTCCTATCAGGCAACCAGCAAGATGTAAGAACATAAACGCCCTCAGAACATCTCCTCTGTGTAATATGACACTAAACCTCAGGTAATAACGAACACTACTGAAAAATAAAAAGAACGCAACAAACAAAACGTTACATGCTGAGATACTCTCTGCAGAAATTTGAGACTAGTTATCTGAGCAATTCTGCCTCTTTGAATTGAACCCTCGGGATGAAAAAACTTCCCCTTGGTTTTCTGTAGATTTGCCAGAAATAATTGGTAGCCATAGTGCATCCAGTTCCTATGTTAAAAGCAGAATGACAATGAAAATATGCCTTAGGAATAAACTTAAAACATGCAGCCCTGCTTGACACTAGAAGTAGCATTGGGATTAAATATACAACTTTCCCTCTGTATTGGGAGGGGGATGACAGGACATTACTTTGTTGATAACAGCTTTCCTTGCTCTGCCGTAAAAGCAGAGGCTGCAACAATCCAGAAGGTTCAGCTGATAATGCAGACAGCAGCAACAGTTTAGCTAGAATATACTGGAGTAGTGCTTACCCTTCCCATGAGTGCAGACATGCAAAGGTGTTTAAGATATATGTGGCTCAGAGCAACATGGTTATTTTGTACAATTAAGTACTAAAACAAAATGGGGAGAAAGGTGTTACAGTTTCAAATCAAACGATCAGGAGTCCCACAATATTTAACTGCAAAACAGTCAAACTTGCAGAGAGTGCTATAAAACGCTAGGATTGTCTCCACCAAAAAATTACAGAATTTCCTTTTTTTTTTTTCTTTTTCATAAAGCAGTTGTGCTTACACTTCGGTGTATCATCTCTGTGTGACCCTGGAGCACTCTGTCGTATTCTTTTTCTGACAGACTGATCCGGGTTGTCCAAGCTCTCCTCTTGATCATCCTCCAAACCACTCAACTTTTCTTCACTTGCATGTGGCTTGTCAGAATTCTGAGACATTTTCAGCTGGTTCTTTTCAGAAAAAGAAAAAAAGATGAAAAGGGGAATGAATAAGCATTTTCTGACATGGCTGAGTAGGTAAACATCACCAGGAGTTCTCTCGATTAAGAAAAAATTAAGCATGAAAGAATACTTATGAGGAATTATACGATGTCATTCCCATAATGGTAGGGGACCTGGACTTAATGACTTACTTCCCATGCTTTCAACCGAGCTACCGTTTACTTAATCTGCATTCCTAGTAAGTTCTCAAAAATCTGAAACTCTTCCCTCTCCATAATGCATACAGATGAGAAAGAACAATAGATTTAATTGTCTGTCTTAGCGTTGCTTATAAGAGAGCAGTGAAAAACACCTTCAGAATAGTATTACAAACATGTTTTACAAAAAGATTCTGCTAAATGAGACACTTCCCCACTACGTAACGACCAATCTTCCTGAACATAACATACTTCTGAACTATGATCTGCTCCAACTGCTCAGAACTTAAAAGCTTTCACTCTGACCCACCCAAAAGCATTAAGAAGCAGGAAAAGGACTAGAGATAAACTAATATAAAATTCTACACCCATATTTTCATTCCATGCAAGAGTCATGATTTATGCACAAAATCAGGATTTTTTTAAATTAAGACAGTAAAGAACATAGCTATTGTATTTAATATATTAGTTTATTAAACATTAGATATTAAATAATATTTATATTGCATCACAGATACCTGCAGCATACCCAAAGTCACACTGAAAAAATGACCATTAGAAAAGTATGTCTCACCATTCATTACCTTCACTTATTTCGTATTCAGATTTCCCTCCAAATAAAATTTACACATCTTGCCATTGAAAACTCTCTCTCATACAGGAAGTTACTGTTCAGACTTCAATTTTACAAAAGTCTATTACAGAGCATATGATGTCTCTAACTCAGTTAAGTAACCTGGATGTTCTCTAAAGTGGGAAGTCAGGAAGTCTGCCTTTCAAAAAAAAAAAGCAAGCTGCTTGAAAAACAACAACTTCCTTTTTCTTCGAGTATCCCACCATCCGCACTTTCAAAATTTGAAAGAAACGAGCTCTCAGCAAGAGGTAGAGCCTGAAGAGGCACCTCACAGCTACTAGGAAAAAATACTTGCCGTGTCAAAGTCTACACTGAAGTGGATGCAGCATAAGCAAGCAACAATGTAGAAATATAAAATGCAGCACTGAAATTTTTTTTGTTTGCATACAACAGCTGTAATAACTAACTCTACTCCATCAGTGCTTAAATTGATTGCGCAAATGGGATTCTACTGGACAGCTGGAAAGCTCAGTGCATATAAGAAATGGTTTCGTTCTACAGCAATGACTCAGGATCATCATCTTGCTAGATGCACGAGATACACAACAACACGCAACACTTGTCCACAGCACTGTGTGATTTCTATTTTAGAAAAGAAAACAAAGCATAAAAAGCATGCGATAAATCACATAGGAAAACCAAGACATCAGTACAGGTATTGTTGGACCCAACTGTTACAGCCTCCACCTCTAGCTGGAATGGAGTCACTGATGTCCCTGCTCCAAACCCTTGATCATCTCCCCCTTCAGGCACACAGACAACCCCAGCCTGGACAAGAAAGTGGCAGTCTGTGCAGAGCTGCAGTCATATTGCCACCCTTTTAAGTAAGGCAGAGACAGCCTGCAGCTAGGTGTAACACAAGGCATCCAAACCAGCATGCAAGTGTGAAACCAGTGGGAAACCACTGGTGGGAAACCAGTGATGTGCTCCAGAAGCGGATCTCCAATGTAGCAGGCAAAAGGTCTGTTACCGCAAACACTCTAGCAGCAAGAGGACGAGGAGCTCTGTTAATAAAGGAGCAGTTAACAGAGAAGATCATAGCAACAGTTGCAATAGAAAATGTAAGATAGGACTCGTTAAACACAGCAGGGAAACGTTGTTGAATTTGGGTAGAATAAAAGCATTACAAAGGCTTCCACATTCATTCAACCAGACTAGACAGTTGTTCTTCCTATCCATTCTCTTCCACAAAGCATCCTCCTGAAGTCAAAATCTGAAGCACAAAGATGACTCAACTAAGACCCACTTAGGTCCTTAAGCACGTGACACTTCATAGCACCTTGCAATCTCTCACTGCACTTTACTCTCACCATCCTTAGAAAATTAGAAAAATATTATAATATACCTTACTTACACAGGGGAAATTGAGGTGTGAGCTAAGCTGCTTGAGGACTCACAGAAGATAAATGATAGGGCCAAGACGATAATCAGTCTCATGATTATTACCCCCAGCTTTGCCCACCAGGCCATCATTCCTACCATGCAGACTACATCCTAAAGTATCACCTTCCATAAAATGGCAGACCAAGAGCTACAGTCTCAAAACCAACAATTTCATTTAATTACTATTTGTTCAAAAAAAAGTCCTATTTCAGCTGTGGAAAGTGGGTACAAGAACTCGTGGGCCATTCCACCAAATGACTGTTCAGTAGATGAGGTAAACAGGCACACTTGTTGGTTTAGTTGTTTAGTTTGCAATAGTCTACTCTTTTCTGCTGGATTACTGCTATTATTTGCCAGAACACATCTAGAACATACCCTCTTTCCACTTGTTAAATAAGCTTGACAATACCTCTTCCAGAAGCATGATCATCATCTTTCCTTTCATGGAAAAAATTGTGACTCTTAATAGAACAAAGTCTACATCTTGGCACTTTGCTTCAGCTTATTTTTAATAAAAACAGAAGTGCAAGAGAAAGACCAACAAATTAAAATTTAAATACAGTATTTTCCACAGGTTCTTCTCATCAAATGTCCTCAAATCATCTGATGCACGCCAGCATTAAATAAACATCACTGTGCTTCTATGGAGTACAGACAAGACTGAAGCAGTTCCTCCTAACTTCAAGCATGGCCCCACTGCTCTCTACAAGATAAGACCTGACAGTTCTCCTTACCTCCAGACTAAACGCACAAGCCTTGAAGGCCACCTTTCTTCAAGCTTTGTTCCAATGCCGAACTCTCTCCCCTTCCCTCTGTTCACCTGCCACTTCACAACCGACTTTCCCTTGTAATCTACTAAAAGGCAAGCTACACCTCAGCTCTGCGTGGTGAAGCTACAGCCTGCCCTCTGTCCCTCTTCCAAACTAAAAAGGATGCTTGTGAACTTCTACCGTTTTCGCTATCTTCAACCTGTTCTGTGTAAGGCCTTGGAAGTCCCGGTCCATCAGCAGGCTCTACCAAAAAAAGAGCACACAAGGTATCGTAACAAAACCACCCTAACACCTAGCAGCAATGTGACTGTTCGACCCCCTTACCCTCCCCAGTACTGGGCACCAATTTTCCTGCAATACTTTCACACGAGTTCCGAAGTTTCACGGCTCTCTCTGTCCATTGCCCAGCCGGGGCGCAGGCAGCAGCCCCAGGCACAGATCCCACAGGGCCTCATGAACGGGCCACACAGAAAACAAGCCCCTGCAGCACAGTCGAGGTTTGTTTCTCCAGACGCCAAACGGGCGAGGCACGGAGAGAAAGGGCGATGTAACAGCCTCCCTCGGCCAGCGCTGAATCCCAGC
>NW_009603908.1:0-394 GCF_000690535.1 Cariama cristata
AAACTCTTCAAATAGAAAGTCCCTCCAATAAACTGAGTGTTTCTGATCAAACGCCACCTTTTAAAAAACGCGGTGCAGGTTTAAAAAGAGCCCTAAATGAGCTGTTTGCAGATAGGACGGCCTGCGAGGACTCTGGATTCCTGGCGGGTTGCGGTGGAAAACTGGGGGTGTCCTCTCTGTGGGCCCCTGACCCCCTTCTCTCGCACAAGTTGCGTCTGCAGGAGCCCAGCTGCACCCCGGAGGGCTGGATACCCCCTCGGCGCCAGTGCGGTTACCTGCGCCAACGCCAGGCCTCCAGAACGGATCATAGGCGTCGCTCGTGTCATTAGAGTAACACAGGGAGAAGAAACGTAGGTGACGCCGGCTGGAGAAGGGTGCGTGTCCTGCCGTCGGG
>NW_009603908.1:430-3269 GCF_000690535.1 Cariama cristata
GGCTGCCTCCCGCAGCCGCGCTAACCGGGGAGGGCTGCTCGGCCCCCCTCTTAAACTTTAAGGTGAAGGGGGCACTTTGGGGTTCATGCGTGGGCAGAGCGTTGGAGAGTCATCTCCCAGCTGCGTTGCTTCTCCCAAGTGTTTTGCAAAACAGCTCCCCTGCCCCTGTCGTTGGATCAAGTACAGTTCTTCCCAGCAACTGTAATCCCCTGGACGTTTCAGAAGGTGCCGGATGTAAAACAGAGGTATTTTCCATCTGGAAAAATTTTGAAAGGGGAAGTTGAGCCTTCATTTTTCATTAGATTCCAACGTGTTATGGCAGATCCTATTTTCTTGTTAATTAGGCGCTGTTCATTTTCTTCACTTCATTACTTACTACTGCACCTAGAATTTATATTCATTTGGTTTAATCGTGTTTGCCTGGTTAAATTCTAAACAGTTACTCATTCAGAAAGGAAATTATTACCTCGCTTTGCCAGGACTTCCACTTTGCCTTAATTTCCCTGGAGCCTCGTTTACTTCCCTCTGCTTTTTTTCCCTTTCTGGGTCCTCTGGGACTTGGCTGGGAGCATGTGTGACATTGGTACCATCGTCGGCTCGCTCCATGTGCGCTGGGCGTCTTCCAGCGTGTGCCGTGGCCGTGCACGGTGGGCCGTAGATGGCCACGTTCAGAGACCCGCAGAGCTCGCTAATTCTGGCTTTGGAAGAGGCTCTCGGTGTTTTACTTCTTCCTCTCCCCCTTCCTTGCTTCCTGCAGCCTAGCACAGCTGTCCCGAGACTGCGATGTTTGTGCAAAACGAGCAACTAGGCCTCCTCAGACAATTGCTTTTGCTCGTGCCTCGTACCTCTTTCTTGGCCCCCCTTCTGGCTTACTGCTCTTAAGCTGTAGATTCCCCCACGTCTCCCTCCCAGCCAGCTCAGCTCCCGTGCTGTACAGGATCCCAGCATCCGCTCGGCCCGCTTGCCCATCGCCTTTCTGCCATGCCACCTCTGTCCCCAGCGCTGGTCACGGGCGTCAGCGGTGCCTTCCCTCTCACCTGACTGCGCTCCCGCGCCTCCGGTGGTTCGGCCGCCCCCGTGACTTCGAGCGGGTGACGGCGCTGTGGTGACGGGGCCGCTCGATCGAAAGCGGTTGCTTGAAAATTCCCTGCATGGTTTGAAATTTCCCTGCAGCCAGAAAGCAGGTACCCACAAGTACACCCGATGACGGAGAGGTCAGTTGGACCAAGCCGTTGCAAATGACAGCCCTCTCTCCAGAGAGCCTGGAAGAGGGAGTCGTGCGGGCTCACGCAATAACGGCACACCTTGTCTCCACGTGCAATTTTCTTTACGGCCATGGAGAGTCTGGGGGCTGACTGGCAGGCGGACAGAGAGGGAGAGGAGCCGACCAAAATAACAGCCACGGTTACTACTGAATAAACCAAGCTGCAGGCGCTGGTCTCAATTCGCTGCTTTGGCTTCGTGTTCAGGCAGGGGGTGAGTTTGGGGAGTCACACCCTACGAGGGGAGGAGGGAGAAGGGAGGGAGGAAAGGCAGGGTCCGGGAAGCCAGGCTGCCATCTCTTTTCACACCTTCTCCGTCGTGTCAGCTGCGTCCTGGTGTCCGCAAAGCTTGCACAGGTGAGGAGGGAGCTGAGCTGGTCATCGCCCGAGGCAGAGCGTCTTCCTGGCATGACTCTGACCTGCACCCACCTCGCTGCCTTAGGTGCCGCCACCGTCTCTGCCGGCCAGCATGAGCAGCAGGCGGAATATCACCCAGCCTCTTTGCTGGGAGAGGCTTTCAACGACTCCTGGCAGGTTGCAACAGAAGGGTAATTGTAGCTACAAACTTCTCCGTGAAGGGAATCATTGTGCTTTATAAACAGACCATAAAAATCCCCGGCAATGCCGATGTTCAAACAGTTAAACAGCGATTAAAGACACCAGCGCTACAAGACCTGGGCATGTTATTTTCGGAGAACACATCAGCAGCTGCTGAATTCCTGCCTTTACTGCGCCGTGCTGGCAGGCACAGAGGTCTTTACGGAAACGGTGGCGTTATATTCAGCGTTAACTAGCGAGCAGCGCAGGTCCTGAGCTGCCTCTGAGCACCCTCTGCTTTTCAACTCCCATTTCTTGGAGCTGTGCCACCTGCGTGGGCCATCCCAGTGGCTCTGGGGATGGTCACGCCAAGCAGAGCTGGAGCTGGCGGTGTCACTAACGTGGTCCTCATCTCACCGGTGTGGCGTCTCCAGTGTATGCTCCTGGGGTCACGTATGGTTACATCGAATAACCTCGGTAAGTTTGTACTGGTGCCAGTGTTACTCTACAGCCCTAAAGACTTTCAGAGGTTTGTTTGTTTGTTTTTTTTTTGATTAGGTTCTTACTGAGAATCTGAAAAGCAACAGGACGGAGAGGAGGCCAAAGCCCTCTGGCTCCTACCTGGGCTTGCTGAGTGCTGTGGAGTTTTTATGGGGTTTGGGGACTGTGACTCATTTCCACCTTTCGACTCCTTCCTGGGCTGTATTGCTCGCTCGCTCTCTTACTTTACGCCAGCCTCTTCTGTCAGAAGTAATAAGATTTGTGACGGGACTCTATCTGCGTATATCCAGCAAGAAAATTTCCTGCTTCCCTATTTCTTTTCGCTCTTGAACCAAAACTACCCCAAAAGAAAATGGGTATGAGCGAGGGGAGGAGGACCTCTGGCAACAAACCCCAAACATTTACTCTGAAAAACTGCTTAGAATTGAGGTTTGTTGAGTGTACTAATATGAATTACTACTAAAAATGTCTCGGCTTGAGTATCCCTAAAACGAATCTCTGGTGTGTGGCAGGGCTGGCCGGCTGGCTGTAATCATGGG
>NW_009603908.1:3303-4929 GCF_000690535.1 Cariama cristata
CGAGCCGGAGGCGGTTGCTTTGGGGAGAGCATCGTTTCCACCTGCCAACCCTTTCTGCCCTGTTCCTGCGTGCGTGCTGGTGCCCGGCAGGTACATATTGCTGGGGCTGCAGCGTTTTGTCAAACATTTTTACAGGTTTACTGAAGAGATCAGCAGGTACTCTTTGTTCCGTGCCTGCTGAGGATTGTCTGGGCGCAAGGCGTGATGCTTCCCTTGACAGCATCCTTTTTTTTCCTCCCAACTTTTCAGACAGAGCACGCAGGATTTGTCCAGAAACCAGTCTGGGTTTAGACAATCTCGATGCCCTTGCAGCCAAACTTTTTTCCCCGTAAGAATGGATTTTGGTCTTAAAAAAGCACATCACCGCTGAAAGAGGAAGCTTCTCAGAAGGTCTACTCTGACGTGGGAGGATGGCAGGGAGGGGACTTGGGTGCAATCACTGTTTCTGGGCTGGGGTGAGCCGGCGGGGTTACCCCGAGCCTGGGCTGCTGGCACGCAGCCGGGGCTTCAACTGCTGGTCCTGTGAGTGTCGCATAAATCTCATGCCATGGACACTGTTAGAGCACTTGTGACTTTATTTGCTTTCAGATAAAGGGGTGAGAGGCTGTGGGTTACATCAGCAGGGCTTTTTGAAACCAGACACACTGCTGTTTCCCTCCCCAGTGCCCACAGGCTAGCCAGTGATGGCACGCTTGCGTGCCACGAGGCCCAACGTGGCGGTGCAGTCGGTGCGGGGGTCTTTGATCAGGTACTGCTGGACCTCGCTGAACTTCACGTCGAAGCCAGCAGCCTCCACGGCCTCCTCCACCATGTTTCTCTCCAGGTAGAGGCAGGAGAAAACCTGATTGCCGAAGCCATAGTAGGTTTCCTGGAGGACGGTCAGCATCACCAGGTGCCCCCCCGGCTTCACGAGGGCACCGATGTTTCTCAGGACGCTGCGGAAGGTGGCCAGGTCCTTGCAGGCAGCCTCCAAGCAGAGGGTGGAGACGATGCAGTCAGCAGGAGGCAGGGACACGGGGTCCGCGAGGTTGGCTTTGGTCACATCGCACTTCAGAACCTGCTTCACCTTCTTCCTCAATTTCTCCTCTTTCTCAGCCCACTTCTCCCTAGCGAGTAAATAAGCAAACGGATGAAGGCTCGTTAATGTGGGTGTTTAGCATCTGCGCCTGCGACTTCATGTACGTCGCGGTCGGCGGCAGGGGGGTAGGAAGCCAGCCTCACCTGTCCCCTTCCAGCTCACAAACGTATTTCACCACCGGCTGCCAGTCAAAGGCTCCCGCTTCCTTCTTCAGCCACCTCTCCAGCTCCCGGCGGTTCTGGTCCGTGTAGTCCAAGGCGATGATCTCCTGGAAGTGCTCGCAAGCCGACAGAAGCTGGTAGATGGTAGGGCCACAGCCGATGTCTATCAGGATATCGCCCTTCATCCCCTCTGGTGCAGAGTGGGTGGGGGGAAGACCGTCCCGGTGAGAATGGAGACCATGCCCCAGGACAGCAACGTCCCGCAGCTCCGTCGGGCCGTGCTTCCCCTAACCCACCTAGAAACGCGATCCGAAGCGCCACGGACCCACGGCACAGCCCCGTGCCCCCGACGCCCGAGGCTCTCTGGCGGGAGCCCGGCCGGGGGGC
>NW_009603908.1:5025-5596 GCF_000690535.1 Cariama cristata
GGATCTGACGGGATTTCCAGAAAGTGTGGAACAACTCCAGCTGGCAATACCCTGTACACATAGATATGCATACACAGAGGTGTTTTTTTGCACCTGCAAATGGTGCTGTCCCCCCCAACGTCACCCGGCACCTTGGAGCGGGGTACTCACCCAGGGAGAACATTTTAAACAGGGTCCTCAGGCTTTGCATCAGAAAAGCGTTTGGCTGTCCCTGGCTGTCGCTCAGGGTGTAAAATTCTTTCAGATACTCCTGAGGGTTGAAACTCCGCTGGTAAACTTCTGCTTCCGTGAAGACTGCTGGAGCCTCCATCTTGCCGAGAGCAAGCTGTTCTGCCGCTCCCTGCTCCTGCTGTTATGTCGCTTATCCCGTGGTGCTTTCGGTTTTAGTCTCCTTGCTGTGTCCTCTGCCCCGACCGCTGGCCGGACACGCTTCTGTTCACGGATGGGGCTTTCTCTTGCTCTCCCTTTTGGCACCGACCTTTACTGTTTCCATAATAACTTCCTACTGAAATCCTCCCGGCAGCCCCCGAGCCTGCACGGGCGACCATAATTAACGGCAAGCCCTGGGATT
>NW_009603908.1:5612-6022 GCF_000690535.1 Cariama cristata
TTCCAGTAATTGACGGCAATAAACCGGTACAGCGGGAGTTTGTCGCCGGCAGTCGCTGCCCGACAGCTCTGTAAACAACGTTAGCGCGTCCGACACCTTTGCTTCTTAATGGCAGGCTGGAGGCAGCGTGTTCCGTAATATAACGTGGCAAGGGAAGTTTTCAGGCCATTAGGTGCCCTGGCAGAGGACTGTCAAAGTCCCTCCCGTAGGAAGGACGAATCGCTGCCGGTCCCTGAACACTGCCGGCCAAAGTTCCCGTTCCCTTTCACCGATTTTGCTGCTTTTATTTTTTTTTTCAGGCTTCCTTTGGAAAAACCGCAATTCCACCTCCTCTCCCTGAAAAAGCAGAAAAACATCGGCCTCAGTGCCTGGATTTTGCCTTCGGAGCTGACCCCGGCCCCCGCGCCCCT
>NW_009603909.1:0-7518 GCF_000690535.1 Cariama cristata
CCTGACCCCCTCAGTGCTGCCCGGGTAGCGCGGTGCTGGGGCTGGGCTGCCGCCGCCTTGCCCTGCCCTTCTGCGCCGGGGCGGCGGCGTGGCCTCGCCTCATCTCTGTGTGAGAGTCTTGTACGAGTCCTTTCCTTTCTCCCCTTTTAACCTCTCTCTCTCTTTTTTTTTTTTAAATTATTAAAATTGTTCATAAAAACCTTCCACTCGTTTTTTCGGCTTTATTTCTGTGTGTGTGTGTGTATATATGTGTGTGTGTGTGTACATGTGTGCACTCGCTTTGGTTTGTGTTTCAGTTACTGCAGTTCGGTGTAAAATAGCCAGGTTCTTGCTTTGTAGCATTTCGGTTTTCAGGTCTTCGTTGCTGTAGTTTCTGCATTGGTAACGCGCTGGCCCTGGGAAGTTAAAGTGTTTGCAGTGGAAGTCTGTGCATATTTGTGGAAATACTTGTGTTATTTTGTTAAAGCCTCCTTTTAGCAGAGGCTAAAAGGCTACTATTTATTTGCTTTTTCCCACCCTTTCACGAACACAGAAATGCCATAACCCTTTAAATACTCTTTGCCTTAAGAATCCTTTCCTCAGTCTTTCCCACTTCCAGCTGCAGTAACTCTCCTAATTTTCCCAGAAGAGTGAGATGCATTTTTGCTTCCCTTGGAAATGCATAAATGAGCTCTCTATGTACAAATCACAGCTGAGTTCCCCACAGCTAGCGCATTACAGAAGGACCTTATCTTGCAATCTACATTTCCCGCTGTAACAAAGCGTGACCTTGTTTTCATTACATAAAAAAATGTTTTTCATATAATTGCTGTGACTTGTTCTCTCGCATGAATCTCAGCTCATGTTAATAGTCACTACTTCAATTTTCAGATAACTATTTTTTGTGAGCTGGTGGAAGAACACCAACAGAGTGCTCTTTAGGAGAGTTGCTGCATATAAGTAATGTTGCTGGGGGCATAACAAGGGTTCTGTTGTGTTCTTCCGTTGCAGAGCCAAGAAAACCTAGTGTGGCATTTTTAGATATTGAATTTAAAGGAACTTAGTAATGTCTGGATGTATCTTTCTTGATATTTAGGTAGGGATTATTTATTTTAAATACTTCTCTTTATTGTGTTGGTTTCCAAGGGATGCGAGGCACCAGTAAATTTCTAGAAAGTAACTTCATAAGAAATTTTTTCTAAAGTAATCTACATTTTAAGTTGGAAGGACATTTTGCCACATTTATATGCCCTTTGAAAACGGGTTGGTCATTTTTCTACCTCAGCTGAGTATCAAGTGAGTTAAGTTTTTTAAGATTTTCCTAGTTGTTGAAACTTTGACCATCCTGTTCATCTAGAGTCAAGAGCAGATACTACCTACTTCTGTGTCCCGGATCTTAAAGTAGCATTTGTGTTTATTATCCATGTCCCTACTCGCATGATAAAGTTTTATAATCTTCTAAGACTGAGTTTGGCCTGTGGCCTCACAACATCAGAAAAACTGATTTATGTTTATAAAGCTCAAAATTTTCACAATTGTTCTTTTTCCAGAAAAGAAATAGAAGTGAGGAGCTTGCTGAGGCTTGTAAGTTGCAGTTACAAAAGTTAATTATTTTTTCTAAGAGCCTAAGGAGATTAGGTACCTGGACCCGAATTAAATCCCATTTTTTTGGGTGTGAGGACCAGCTCCCATACTTGCCAGCCTCTGCGTATTTTGCTCGTGCTTGATTTCTTGTGCTTGCAGAGGCTATCACTTAGTTATCTGAGGCTAGGCACCCAGTACGTTCTGAATATCAGAAGAGGGATGTTCATCAGGTTGTTCAGTGGAGGAAGATTGTGTATTTATTTATTTTTACTTTAACTTGTCATCATTGTTGCTTGCTCTGCTTGCTTCTCCCAGTCAAGTCCCTCCCGAGAGGGAATGCTTTGTAGTAAGGGCTGCCAGGACTCGAGGGCTGCTGGCTCTGCAGCTGACTTGCTGTGTAACCTCGTGTGAGTCATTTCCTCTCTCTGTTCACAAGTGGAAACCAGGGGAATATTTATTCCAGAAGGATGCTACGATTTTTCACGTTTTGTGAAATGCCGTGAGACTTCTGGCTAAAAGGTGTTAGGGACGAGAGATGTTGGATGTCGCGTGGTGACTGTAATGTTGTTTGAATTGAAGCAGTGTCAATGGCTGAAGGGAGAGAGAAGGCGTTGGGCTAGACACTGCGCAACGGTTTGTAAGTGTGTTGGGATGGGAGCCATCTTCCTGTTCTGTTGGGACGATGCCTGGCACCGTGGGGTTCTGGCCTGCCACGGAGCCTCCTGTATGTGTTGGCGATGGGAGATGGCAATTTCCCCTATGAACTTGTGGTTTGTGAAAGGAAAAAAAGACAAAGAGAATCCTGTGCTAAATATAGTCTGTGTCATTTGTTTTCTCTGTTATGTCATCTATGTAAATCGCCTCTTTTGTACTGTCTTCCTTTTGACAATAAAGCAACATCTCAGTGGTTCATTGTTTTTATTTCAGAGGTGGTGCAGAACTCTTGTTCGATGGTGTCAAAAAGCATCAAGTGACTTTGCCCTGTCAACCAGAGCCTTGTGAGTATCAGAACCTGTTGGATAACTTGAAAGAATGACAACAAATGAAACAAAGCTGGTTTGTACAGCAGTTTCGTTAGTTGGCAACAAGAATCAATGTATTTTAAAAGTGCTTTCAGACATGCCGTGGATCAGTTAGCTTGGCACACGGTAGTTAGACCTCAGAGTAAATACCAAGCAGAAATAGTCTGAGCATCTTTCCTGTCCTCTAAGCGCTTGTGAATTGACTCCTGCCTTAAGACTTTTGCCTCCCTCCTCCTGGATAGACAATGGCCTCTGAATGTTTCCATCAAGTCTACATTTGTCTTGCTTGATACTTGAAACTGCCAATAACCTCTTCTCTCCTTTGTTTTTTCTTGCCTATTCTGCAGTTTCCAATGTGTGTGCACATACATGTAGTGTATAGATAAGTGAGTGTGTGCATAGCAAAGTAACCTAAATGTATTTTATCTTCTCATTTGACTTTCAAGTATATGTAATCATTTTATATTAACTATGCAGTTGAAAATGGCAAAGCCAATGCTTGAATGTGATGGTGGACATCCTGCCTATAGCCTTCCCTACAATAAAAAATAGGATGCTGTTAAGCTAAAGACTTGAGTGTCCCAGTGATAAACAGCCACAATCTCTGATTTGTGATTTGGAATATCAATACTGAGAAGTGCTATACTAACTCTCTTGTTTCTCCTTATGTGTGTGCATACTTCGGTTGCAATGTAATTTCACCGCAGGTATGTTTTGAATTCTTCCAGCTAGATAGCAATGCTTTATGCTATTTGAGAGGGTGATTATAAACCAAAATAATACAAAGCATCAGGGAATGTTAACAACTAATATCTCATGAATGGCTAATACCATAATCTATGTGCTGTGAACGTTCAGGCCTGAAATCTTCTTGCTGTGCCTGGAAGTAATTAGAGATTGGTAGAAGCGCTTTTGATGCTTGGACATAAGTATGTGTAATTCAAATATAATAGGAGCACTGGAATAGTGTGTTATCTTGTGGTTAAGGACAGGGACTAGGGATCCAGAAACATGACCTGATACTGGTTTGCTTTGTGAGTTTAGTCGTGTTGCTTAACTTTCCCCTGTTGCTAGTGAAGTAGTAGCAAGATGTATCATGTATCACAGGAGAGTTCAGCATTAAATTCCAACACTGTTAAAGCACTGAAGATCGTTAAATGGAATGTGGTAAAGAAATGCCAAAACACTCATTTAGTTGGTTTATAAACTTGGAGGCTAGAGCATCATTTTCTTCAGTGTTCTGTAAATTTAAAATACCCACTGATATCCACTGCATTGGTGGTGTTCACACCATGATCAGATGCTCAAGAAGAAGCGGTTATTACATGAGATGTTTATTTCTGCCATGGGAAGGAGGGGTTTAATATCCAAGAATGATTCTTCTAGCCCGATGATTGTCAGCGGTGCAGTTGTATGTGGCCTAATCCATTCCCGCTTGAAGTTGCTGGGAGGTCTTCTATAGACTTCACTGGAGCTGGATTTATCCTAAAGGATAAATCTTTCCCTGAAGATCTAACTCAGTCTCAGGGTTCAAACTCATGATCTCCAGTGATTCATTCCAGATTCATCTAACACATTATTGTTCCCAGCTTTTCACGCTGCCTTGTTTTTCAGATGCTGCTATCCCTGTAACAAGGGTGGCAGAATGGACAGTGTGCCCACTTGCCAGCTCCCCTGGTTTCCAGCCTACTGTTTTCATGTGCATTGAATGACAGGGAGGTTTCAGTTTTTGGATTGGTTGTGGATTGCAGGAGCTGAGGAGCAGGCACTGAATTGTGCAGTTTCTGCTATAACGGCATTTACACCCAGCACAGGGATGGGGCAGGCAGATGTGGGGTTAATGTCTGACAGTAAGGGATCGCTGGAGACAACTCATAATATTTCCAGATGAGAATTATATTGTAGTGGTGAGGAACCAGTAGAATCATATCAGAAACATGCGAATAAGAAATTTGGTAAATTCTTGCAATTTTATGTTGTTCCTAATGCCATGTATTTTCTTCATTCACACTAAGAGACATTAATTCAGCTCTCTCTGGGTAAATAAAGATACATGTAGTATGTTCCCTGCTCTTCTTGTGCAGCCAGAATTGCAACGATTAGAGAAATAAAACAGCTCAGTTCTACTCAGTGCGTCCTGTTGCTTACCTTACCCCTTATGTCCATCACTTAATACTCTGGGGAAAGATCAGTAGTATGAACACTGCTTGAAGATCTGCACTTCTAACCCCATTTTAACTGATTTCATTAGCTGTCAAGCTTATTTTTGGCCATTTTGGCCTCTCTTACCCACTCTTCCTTTCTTTCTAGGTTATTTTTGTCTTTGTCCTCCTTTTTGCAGAGCAGCTGCTTCTCTCTGGGACATTGGGCCCAGCTATATTTTAATTGTTTAGGCATTTTTTTTTATATATCCCAGAGGTGAGGGGAGGTGTAAAATTATATGAAGAAATACCTACAAATATTTACGTGAATAAAACAAGCTATGCTCCATAGTTGACAAGGGCAATGTTCTCTGAATGATAATAATGTTGTTTGAACAAATTCTCATGTGATTATTTCCTTTTTTCCTGGTAAGAGGCACTAGGTGGAAAGTAGGTGGGTTCCAGCTCCAGTTAACTTTTTCAAGAAGATTTGGTTCTCTGTCCTTTTCTGATGCCTGGAGGTGGGCTCCTGGAGGGATTAGGAAAGGCAGGAGGAAGGAGGCTGCAAATGGGACAAGAGCAAGCCACAAGGGGTACAGCAGTGTGGCAGGACCTATTTTTATTATTCAAGGGGCTTTTTGTATCCTAATGTTAGTAAAACAGCAGTTCTTTATTTCCAAAGCGGAGCTGTCTTAGCCTGCCTGTTGAAGTTGCTGCCAAGTACGAACTTAAAAAGGTGTGATATATCTGCATAGGCAGACAGATTTACGTAAGCCACACTTTGTGCAGGGCTGTGTAATCTTTTAGAGCTGTTGCGGAAAGAAGACCTGAAGTTAAACAAGAATCTTGTCCCAAATTGCTGGCTATTTTCGTGATCTCATTGATAATGCTGTTAGAGGATCTAAAGGCATTATGCCCTCTTGGCTTATTCTGCATAAAACCAGTGTGTGTGGGAGAAAGCAGCTGGGGGAATAACGATATTTGTCACATGGAGAGAGGATTAAATTGGCAGGGAAATCAACTTTATTTTCAAGCATCTAAGAGGCTATTAGAGACAATGGAGCATAAAAGAGAGAAACCCTAAATTAAAAACTGAAAATGTATTTGGCAGCCTCCTCCTGAAACAAGCCACAGTAATTTAACCAAGTGCTTCAGTAATCAAATAGATCATTGTATGACTGCTCTGCAAGTGATGCCGGAGCTCCTTCCTCCATCTCGCTGGGACTCACAGTGGTGGATTTGTCTATGGCTGTGCTAGTTGCATGGACGCTGTTGGAAGGGTAGGAAGTCACTGGCATTGTTTAACCCTTGTAGTCATTTCAGGTTTAGCTCAGCAGTGTCATGCTGATCAAAAGTGTTTACAAAACCTCTCTGCTGTGCTGTCTACTGGATGTTGTATCCGGAGGTTGGGGCTGTTTGTAAAGTCTCTGGCAGTTGTGCTGCGGGCTGCTCAGCTGCTGGTCACAGGCCTTCGAATTCCAGCTTCTCCTGTGCTTTCAGTGATGGGACTTGTGTTTGTGGAACAGCAGTGACCAGTTTCAGCAGTGATCGCTCAGACCTTCTGGGGTAATCAAGTATGCACTGTGTGTTTTGGCACTTACGAGTCTGGAAGGATAAATTTTTAATCAATGTGTTTTGGTAATTGTTTGTGGTTTCCCTTTACCAAAACCCCAGGGAAAAAGCCTGTTGCTAATCAGATTTTTTTTTTTTAGAGGGAAAATTAAAATAATCTGCCAAGTGCTGCTTATGTTAAATCCCCATAGAGAAGAACATGGTCTGCTCCTCAAGAGCTTTGCTTTCCAGGGGCCTTGTTCTGCACAGCATGGAAGACTGCTGTGGAGTTGGGAGCATTCATCTTCTCAGAAAAGAGCCTGGGGATCTCAAGAGATCAGACCTGTGTTAGAGGCAGAGTGGCTTAAAAAATACAGCATGGCATGTGTTCAGAGTTGACTGGGGTGCTATGCCAAAACAACGTGTAAAGTTGGGACTGGCAGTTGGCATCGTTTGTCTGTAAATGCCCAGTGCCTATTGCTAGGTAATACATCGTAGTTAAGTTATTAACATTCTGGAATGCTTTTATCGCTCTCTTTATTATTCCAAACATTTTAAAACTTGCTCCAAAGAAATGAAAAAATATATTTGGTAATGCAGAGGCTTATTAGAAGAATGGTTAAAAAACCCTGTTGCTCTATGGAACTTCATGCAGTCAAATCTTTTTAACCACAGTGTATGGCACTCGCAGGTCTCAAAGGACTCTGGGGTTATTCCCCTACTGGTGCATCTCCCTTCGGCAGGTAATTATATATTTTCTGGCAAGGAAGGGGAACTCAGTGGGTTACGCAGGGTAGGACCTTAGGCTGGACTAGCTCTGCCCTGGCTCCCAGCTGCTTTTTCCGGCAGTCAGCAGCGGTGTTTGCAGTGCCCGGACCCCGACTTGATGCTGCAGGGCTGCCGCCGCGATCGAGCAATGCCTGCCGCCTTTGCAGCCCTGGTGCGGAGCTCAGCGGCTGCGTGCACAGCTTCGGGTCCCTGTCCCAGCAAGGCCACGCATCGCTTCTGCGCAAGGAACGAGTCCTTCAGAGAGAATGGGGAAACAAACACGCGCCCTCGCAGGAGCAGTCCCAGCACTCGCCCGGGAGGCCGTGGAGCTGCGTTACTGGATCAGCTCATCCCAACTCATTGTAGAAGGAGCTTCCCAGGCACCGAGAAACCAGCTCTTGTGTGTGACCAAATCCCTGGGATAACAAAGCCTGGCTGTTCCACCCTCCTTCCCAGCCGCTGTATTGCAGTGC
>NW_009603909.1:7544-15570 GCF_000690535.1 Cariama cristata
CCCCCCTCGCTCTCTCTTTTCTCTTGGTGGGATTTGCTGTGCTGACAGCACTGTTCAGGGGGTGGCAGCGGAGCAGGGCTGGGGAGGAGGATCCGGGCCCTTTAAACCGCTTAGCATGCGGTTCACACGGCTCCGGGCCAGCTGTTCCTTTCTCCTCCTGCCCTCACTCGCAGGAGTTGTTTGCTGAGCTCAGAGCTCCTGTGCAAAATTGCTTTTCAAAAGAGCCACTTTCTGCTTAATTAAACAATGAGCCGCCGTCCCTCTGCACATCTGTAAAGCTCCCTCTGCAGCCCCTTTATCCCACAAACTGCTCCATTCTTACCTCCATTCACTTGTAAATCTTACCCCCCCTCTCCTCCACCCTGATCATCTCACTGGTCCTTTCTTTTCCCCTTTCAAGTAAGACTGAGGGGCTTGGAGTATCTGTGGGGGTGGCTGGCTTGGGTGGACAGGAATCGGTTTAATGGTGCTTGCCCTATATGAAAGTCTAATAATAGCAAAGCAGATCTGAGGCTGAAAGTGAGAGGCGATGACTGGATGCTACACGATTTCTGTATTTAGAGGGATAAAATCATGGCAGTTCCTGAGCAGAGCTGAGACACTGACTCATGCAGCAGCCAGAGGGGACACCAGCCACCAGCCAAACTGGGAGGGGGGCAAGGAGTTGACTTGAAGGCGCTTTCTGATCCAGCTGGCAGTGCCAGGGAGAGCCCAGCCCAGGGGATTCCCTGGGCCAGGCTGGCTCTGTGCAGGGCAGTGCCAGGCTGCTGGGGAAACCCCTCTGCAGGCTGGCAGGAGCAGCCACCTTCCTCTGTGGTCTGGGGTCTCACATCAGCTCTGGGTAGTCTCTTGTAATAGTGATAAGATTTTTCCTTTTTAACCCTCGGTGTGCGTGCACGCACACAAAACCCAGAAGTCAGGAAAATAGCAGAGGGGAAATTTCAGTTTGATGGGTTTCAGCTGAGCTTTACGCCTGTGGTTAGTAATGCATTCTCTGAATTGTCTTCCTGAGCAGCTTAAAAAAAAAAAATTAACCAGCAACATTCAAGGTTAAGCAGGATAAATGAATGGAAAAGTGATGAGGTGGGATATCTCCTTTATCATTGGGAAGGACAGATTATAGCCAGGGTGATGCAATATCATCTAGCATAGATTGATAGGGAGGAATGAAGAAATGGGAGTTTGGTGCATTAGCAGAAGATTCCTGACTGCAAAAACTATTAGACCATGGCACAGTCTCCTTGGGGTTTGGTAGGAGGTGTACATTGCTCAAGCATCTTAAAATCAGAGCGGGCAAGGCTTGGCATGGTCTTTTGTTGAGAGTAGTTCTGCGCTGGCAGAGGGATAAAATCGCAGGACCTGTTAACAAGATGTTGTTTTTAATGCCTGCGATTCCCAATCTGGCACTTCGCTGCTGGTGCGATACTCTTTGAGGCTCTCTCGGTTCCTTCTTTTGACAATTTTGAACGAGAGGCAAGACCCTAGGCCAGCGCTAGAGATCTGTGATCCTAATTAAAAGAGACAGTTTGGTGCGCTGGCATTTATTTGGGAGCCTGAAGTGACAATAGTGTTGGGTGTTACGGGATTAGATGCTCTGACTTTGGAAATGAGTAGGGATTAGGTTTACCCTGAGAATCAGCTTGGAGCTGATTTTTTTGTCATGGGAGCTGATGGATCTGGAGGCTTGCTGCTGACTAGCGAGTGGGATTGGAGATCCCTTGAACTGGTCTTCTCCTACCAGCAGCCTGCCGGGAGTGGAAGATCCCAAGCAGCTCCTCTCTGGTTTGTGAGCGTTGTGATTAAAATCTCAGGGCTGAGAATTGCTGGGTGATGACTGAGATCTGAGCCTTCACTGCTAACAGGAGGGCCATGAAAGACCCCTGTGATCCCTTACCATTTTGTGGACACAAGAAAATGAAGAAGAGGGTTGCTCTTCTAGCCGAGAAGTGAAAAAAAGTTGTCGTAATGCAATTAAAAATTACAGAAGCCAAGACCTTGGTGTTCGTTTGTAGCAGACGAGAACAGATGAGAGCAACAATTGGGATACTCTTATGTCTGGCTGTAGTTGCCCCCTAATTTTTCCCCGAGTGCTTAAATCACTGCCCACTCCAGCGTGTGGCAGGATTGGCTCGTGCACTTGTCAGAGAAAATGGATTTTGCTCTTGCTGCAGAATTTTGCCTTGCTGCTCACTCTGCGTAGTACCGAACCCGTTTGCCTGCGACTCCATTTATATCAGCTATTCCAGGTCTTCTTCTGCAGTTTATGGCACACCATCGTCTGCTTCAGTGAATGATTTGCATATCAGATGGGAGGCTGGAGGAGTCCAAAGGATCCCCTAGGTCAGGTTTTGTAACAAACTCTTTTAGAGAGCAGATTCTTGGAGGGCCATCGGATTCAAAAGCAGAGAGGAGGCATTCACCTGGAGGGGCAGCAGGTATTGGGAGCTGGTTCGTCCATTTGAAAAACAAGCTGCTTAAGCAGGGAAAGGGGCATACAAATTGTCTTTCCATACATTTCCATGCAGGCAAGGGGAATAATGGCAGAGGAGCGGCAGGGAAGGGGCTTTGTCATGGTTACAGGCCGGTGGCTGAGAATGTGGGTGGAGCGGCGCTCGTCCAGAGTTAGTGACCTCAGCAAATTGGAGCTCAGCCATGGTCAGTATGATAAATGATCTTATTCTGGGTCAAAGAAATGGTACCCCACAGGGAGGTATCCGCAAGGCGGCCCGGGAAGGCGCTTTGCTCTTACAGCGCTGACCCCTTAGTGACCAGTGCTACATATATCTTATTTATTACAGACCAGAAGGGAATTTTCCATGCTTCGGCCTTTATAGGGTTCCCCTGTTTCCCTGAAATAAGCTCCCAGTTCTGCAGCCAAGGCAAGATATGGGTGTGATTATAGCCTCTGGGTGCCCTTCGAGGCACTGTGTGCTTTCTGCGGGTTCATAGGCGGATTTGAAGGTAGGGGACACGGAGGTGTCTGGTCATTGCGTGCGTCTGTGTGTGTTTATCTGCCAGAGACCTGTGCAGCTCTCCGGGAGCCGAGAGCTGCGTGTCTATGTCAACTGGTATTACGGTTGTGCAAAATCCTTTGGCGTTTCTGCACATTTATCAGTTCAACGTGAGATCCTTCTAGTGCAACCCCCAGCTTGGTGTTTCTTATTTGAGGCACCTGGTTTCTCTCTGCACACAGCGAGTGTCCTCTTTGCTGAGTTATCACTGATGAATCTGTCAGACCCAGGAGGTTTTATTGAGCTAGGAAAGATCTATGGATTTCAGCCCTGGTTTTGAGAGTGCAAATGGACCCAGCCTCTTGTTCCAGGCAGTGCTAAAATGGCATCTTAGATGCATTTCTCTTTCAGAGGAAGCTCAGCAGATTCTTCATCCAGGAACAGTTGGGATAATGCAGAAGATCAGGCCTTGGAGGATACACAAGAGGACTGAGCAGACTGTGCAGTTCCGTCTGCCACAACCAGGACTGTTTATGATGCAGCTGGGCTGAAAATGAGCCGACGCTGTTGGGTTTTTGTATGCACGCTCACTGCAGGTTTTGCATCCTGTCCGCTTGCGTGACAAGCCGATGACTTTGTGTCACTGCAAGCGCACACTTTGTTTTCCTGAGCTGTGTGTTTCGCTGGGTGATTTGTTTTATGCATGTATTGTGGATTTGAGCTCCCATCTGTGCACTTGAACTAAGCAGTTTTCTCAAACATTTGTCAGTTTTTCTTTTTTTAATTAACTTTAGATTATTTTTCCTGAGAATTTGGAGAGGTTTGATGTACTGTTAGCACAGGCAACAGAAGCTGTCTCTGTGTACAAATAACACAGGGATTTCCTACCATGTGCTTTGGTCCCTCCTTTGCAGTTTGAGAGTATTTGAGCTTCCTTGGCCGGTTCACTCTTCTTTCTCTGCTGATGCTGCCAATGGCGAGGGCAGTTAATGATAATTAGAGTGGATTTTTTTGATGTGGATATTTGTTTGCCGTGAATGAAATGGAGTAGGCTACCAAAAGGATTTCACTGAGACCATGCAGCGATGATAAAAATATGTCATTACTTGGATGAGCTGAACTTGAGATGGTGATGTGGGAGTGAAAGGCTGTATCGTCTCAGCTCTCACCTGAACCTCACTCCTGGGCCAAAATGCCCGGTTGCTTTTGCAGCCAAATGGCAGCACGCGTGATACAACTGTGCTCCTGCAGATAGCAAATGCCTCTGTTATGTGATGGGGGCCAGCTTCAGAACCAACACGAGTGCAAATTTTTTGTGTCGTAGCGATGGTTTAACTTGTCAGTGGATGTGGTGCCTGACTAGGTTGAGTTTTTTTCCTTCCTTATATGTCATTTGTGGAGGACCTGCTGTTTGCATAGCAAATCCTCAGCCCAGGGAGCTGAAAACCTGTTAGACCCGTAGCATAGTATCAGAAAGAAAATGTCTTAGGAATGCTGCGTATGTCAACTGTAAGAGATAAGCAGTTGTGCTATAATTTACCTCTTATTATTTCCATCATGATAACATACAGAGTGCTGAGCTGTTGATCAAGACTGCTATTCGAGGCACTAAGCTGCAAGATGGCTTCTCCCCAGACCACTTGCAATGGAAGTAATCTTGTTCCTTTTCAATATCTTACTTGTGGGAGATGGTTTTGGTGTGGCTCTGGTCATTTTTCATCCTCTGTAATTGATTTGTTCTAGTAATATTGGTGTACAGAATGTGGAGACATGAAGGTGGGGGAAAAAATTCAATGCTGAGAAAGCAACTGAAAGTATTACATCTTAAGGTTGGCTGCGGAGAAGGGGTCTTAATTTTTGTTGCTGTTTGGAGCGGGGAAGCTCCAGGCGTGCAGAGGGGTATCAGTTTTTTTCCTACTGTCTAAATTCTTCAGTATATGTGTACGTGACTTCTGGAGAGGAGCAAATGAATGTAGGCTCAGGTGGGGCTGAAAATAACATTTATTATGGAAGGAGTAGGGGTGAGGGAGTCTTCCAGCTCAGCCTCGAATAAATCAGTCCTCTCGCCCCTTCATCCAGGCTGCTTCTAGGTGGCTGTCTTTTATCCAGCTGGTGCAGCGTGTTTCTGTTTAAACGATCTCTCCTGAAAGGTCCCAGAGGAAAGGGCTGCTTATTCCACGCAAGGAGAATGGTGTATGGCACAGCTCATTGTTGTGTGCCCTGCCGCAAGTGCATAAATATGAAACAGCTCGCGGGCGTTGCTGCGGTGGGGCTGGTGTCCCCTTTGTGCCCCCCCTCCTTCTCCTGAAGGCTCCTCTCCATCTTTCTTCCTCTCTGGCTTTCATTTCTTGGTGATGGAGAGCAAGAGCCGTTTGGGTGTGAGATCCTGAGGGCTTTACGTTGCAGCAGCATTTTTCAGGGGAAGGCAAATATAGTTAACTCTTGTTCTGGCGGCTGACTGACTGGTGTGGTATATATATACTTTCTGAGTGGTGTTTACGTCCCTGGAGCACGTTGCTAGGAAAGCGGCAGAAAATGATCTATTTTGTGCTCTTAACTACGTATCATTACAAGGGAGTCGTGGGTTGGCCTCAGGCAGGTGATCCAGCTCACCGGGCAGTTTTAAGGCACAAAGCAGCTCTTTTTGCCCTGATCAGAGCAAACCAGTCCTCAGAGGCAGCAATACCTGTTGTGCTCTGGGCAGCCCCGCAGTGGGACTGGTGTGCCGGAGGGGGGGAAGCTGCCATCCGGAGGCACCGATGCCCTGGGAAACTGGGGGGGGAACAGAGGGAACCTCAGAGCATCCCCTCCCCCTTTCCCTGGGAAAAGGGGCTCCCATCTGCTGCAGATGGACGTGTCCCCATCGCCTAGTTGATGTGCACCTGCCTACGCCGGGGCTGTTCGTCCTTGGTGTGACAGAAACGATGGGGATAACGTTATTCGGCAGAAGCCCAGCTCCGCTCTGGGTAGCATCCGCAATCCCCTGAAATCCTGGGGTAAGGCAAGGACTGAGTCGAGCCACTACACGCGCATTTATTTTTGCTGGTTGTGAAGCAAACACATGGGAAATCATATGCAGAGTTCGATTCTAGTTCTGAGAGGGGCATGTGGAAAGGTTCCCCCTGACTACGGTGAGCTTACCACACGTGAGACAGACGTGGAAACCCATCCCGCCATCCTCGCTCATCCTGTGAGCAGGGCTCCAGCCCGCGCTGGTGGATTTGTGCCTTTGAAAAGCTTCCTCACGCCTCGAAAACAAACAAAACTCTTTCGGGGCTTTCAAAGGGCTGTTTAAAGGAGCCCTGGGAGAATAACTGATTGTGGATTCAGAATGATGAAGTGGTTTGTGGAACGGTGAAATATAGAGGCAAATGCAGGAGAACTCCACATTGCAATTTGTCGGCTTCTCTAAACCCTGTAACGGATTATTCCCCCCCTCTGTCGCTTCTCACCTCTCCAATAGGAAATTAACTGATGCTATCACTAAAGAAATTGTTTTTGCCTCACAAAGTAAAATTGATACTATAAAAACCCGCCAGCAGTGTCTCCTCCTCCTTTTACATGAAGACAAATCCTTCCTGTCACCTACTGAAATGGGAAGATAAAGGCTGAGCTTTAATAAAGAAGCTATAAGCACAAAGTGTAGCAGGAGGGGGCAGACACAGCGTGGGGAACACTCCACGGCAGCAGGTGTGGTACCGAGGGATGCTGGAAGTGTCCAAAATAAAACTACTGTGGCCGGTGCCTGCGTGCGTGTTTAATGCGTGGTTATGTACACGTTTGTGCCCCAGAGCGCACGTCTCCAAGAGTTTGTGCTGGTTTTGGTACCAATAGTGTCTACCTTTACTCCTTTCAGGTTCTTAGGCTTGCTTGTTTGGACTTTTTAAATCTAATTAAACACACAGAGAGTTAAACATCAATTTGTTAGGTGACAGCGGAATGCATTGGATATGGGATGTGTTAAAGAAATCTTAACATCGTCAGTCTCCTGCTGGATTGGCGCTTCAGCATGAGCTGCATTCGTTCTTTGTGGGATGCGTTTTCTGTGGGAAACCTCTTCTGCCAAACCGAGGGGTTTGGGGCAAAGCCCTGAGCTCTGAGCTCCCTTGAGGCAGGGCTGCCTGTTAGGTGCTGCTAAGTGACGGTCCTGTTAGGTGACGGGAGGTTTGCAGCTATCCCCATCCATCCTGCGTCTTCCTCACCTAGTCTTTTGTGGATAAACGATCACTTTGTTCTGGCATCAGCTAGGAGCCGTCAGCTAGTTTGTAAACTGCTCTCCTTTCTGCTTTCAGGGGATATCAGAAACCTGCTAAAGTGGATCAAAGAGAATCTGTTGAAAGAACGACCAGAATTATTTATGCAAGGGGAGTCTGTGTAAGTACAGCTGTTACGAATCCTCCTTGTGTTTCTCTGTGGATCCCTGCCGTTTGGGATACTTTTTTCCTGTTGGTTACAAGAAGCAAGTTAATGACCATGAAAATACGGGATTTGCTAAAGTGATAATGGGTGGTGTCCCACACTACACCTCACACCGTTCCATGAGAGTGTCTTTTGCAGCCCTCACCTCGAATCTTTAAACGTTAAATGTGGAGCAGGGCCACATATACTTTCTCTCCATTGTCACCTGGAGCGGCAAAGCACATGTATCCTCAATTCCAAGAGTTTTAGCAGGTCTGTCCGTTCCCTGCTGACATCACTGGGACTGAAGCAGTCACTTGGAGAAACGCCAACAAATGTTTCTTCTGGGAAATGTATTTTTATTGTCAAAATGGGGCCAGCCTCGTGGAGAGGAGGGGGGGGGGAAAAAAAGCCAAGAGAAATGGAGCAGAGTGAGCTGTGCAAGCCATCCCTGACTGCAGGGTGGCGCTGGGGGTGTTTAACATTCGTCATGGATCTTTGTGAGCTGAAGCGTGTGCCAGGTCCCCTGGTAACAGGAGAGACAATTGCAGGACACTGAAGATCAAAGAGGGGGAATCCCTTTGCCTGTAATCAGGGTCTCGGAGTGGATCCCGGGTGTTTCGTGCCTTTGGTAGGGGCACCGGCATAGTGTTCCCTACCTTGACCTCGAGGGCTGT
>NW_009603909.1:15601-19136 GCF_000690535.1 Cariama cristata
TCTCTGCGCTCAACTGTAGCGCGTGGGTTTTAATTACATGGCTTTTCTACATCGTACGGAAATGTAGTCATCTCCGAGCATCCTCAGGAATGGTGCATTTTGATTCAAATGAGCTTTGAGATTGCTCCTGCCTCCCTTTTATTTGATCTAGAAGGGGCACAGACTGTACCTGTTTCCATCTCTGTGCTAGGATTCCTTTCTCTCTTTGGCTTTATAGGCAGTCAGCTTGTGATCTGTCCTGTAACATTCCTTGTTCTTAAATATTTGTGAAGCTTTTTAGCAGCCCTGTATCCTAATTATTTCTCTCTGTTCTGCAGGAGGCCAGGAATTTTGGTGCTCATCAACGACGCAGATTGGGAACTAATGGTCTGTACTCCTCAGTTTGACTTTCTTTGTTGAAAATATTGCTCTGTCTGTTCTGCGGTTGCTCTCAGAGAAGCTATTTCTGATTCTTGCCCCAAGCAAAGCATCTCGTATTTGAGGGGGAAGGGGCAGGCTGGGATCTCTCTCCCTGTCTTCTGCTGTGGCTGTTCAGAAGCCTGGAGCCTTTCTTTAACCTGCTGAGTCTCGTCAGCCAGCCAGTGTCTGAAGAGAGATCACTCGTATTCCCTGGTCTCTGGCAGTCGGCTTCGCACCTCTGGCTGCTAGCAGGTCTCTCACGCGTGGGGTAGCAGCTTAGTGGGTACCAGGCAGCTTCACAGCCCCGAGCAGACGGCCTTCGCTAGAGGAAGGCAGTGCTGTAGCGGGTGAAGGCAGCCCTGGGGAGATTTCTACCCAAACAGGCAACTGGTAAATACTTTCCCTTTTCGGCCCACTGTTGTGCTCAGACAGCAAACAGCCCCTCACTATTTTCCTGCCTCAGGCAACCGCCTGTTCTGTCAAAACCCTTGTCCAGAAAGTGGTGTGGGATAACAAACGTCAGCTCCTTGTCTGATCTCTCACCTTTGCTTCCGGTACGATGAAAACATCCGTCTATCCCCTTCTGCTCTCTCTAATGCTCACCATCTTTTTATGAGCTGTTTTCTCTTTGCAGCTAGTATTTGGAAATGACATCTAAACTATTTTTCTTTTTTTTTTTTTTCTTGGCCTGCAGGGTGAGCTGGATTATAAACTCCAGGACCAGGATAACGTGCTTTTCATCTCGACATTGCACGGTGGGTGAACTCCTGGAAAAACAAGAGGATGTAAATCCAAATCCCTGGGCAAAAAACCCAAACAAAAACCTAAACCCACCCAAAACTCTCTTGAACTGCCTGTGCCCGGTCTCTGCATCTTCCCACCGCGTTCGCTTGTTACTAGCCATCCAAATAAAGCCCTGCCAGCACACGGCCTGCTGTCCACCACAACAGCATCCATCTCTTGGTCCTCATTTCGCCTCTCCTGACTGCACTTCCAGGTACCCTGACAAGCAGAGAGCACCTGCAGCACATGGGACTTTGGTTTTCCTTGATGGGAGGAGGAGGGGTGCTGACCCTCAAGTAGGACGATGTGCCTTTGCAGGCAATGAGGCGTTCTGGGGGAGCTGGGCCTGCCTTGGGGCAAGGCTGGGGTGCCTCTGCCTTGGTGCTGGGAACTGGGATTTTTTTAACACAATACTTAGTGTTGGTACGGTCTGTGCAGCAGCCATGGGAAGGGCAAGACATGAAATGCAAGGAAACAAAAGGTTATTTTGCTAGCTTTTCCGTGAGGTAGCGGACATTACAGCTTCAGAGCCCTCTGTAGTGACTTTCCACTGGTGATATTTATTTATGGGAAGTAGGAGAGAAATAGGCTTTTTTGGTTTTGGTTTTCTGATGCTTTATGCCTCTCTCATACCTGAGGTGAGGCAAGATGAAGTACTAGTCCACGAACAATGTCAATTTATAACCATTTGGTTGGAGGGGAAACAAACCCATGCCCAGCCTGAGACAGCACCGAGTGATAAGGGCACCAAATTATCTTTCTGTCACCATGCTGGACAGAATTGATCCCTGTGTTGCGTTCTGTGCAGGTGGGGAGCTGCGTTGCTGCAGCCTGGCTAGGGAAGGGCTGGGGCTGGAGATGCACGGTTAAAGCATGGAGACCCAGGAAGCAAAATCGGTGGCTTTTAACCCTTTCCATCGGTGGGAGGGGGAGGTTTCTTACTGCATGCCCTGAGGAAGTCCTGTGAGCGCAGCAGAAGTGGGTGTGCATGGCTCTGCTAAGGCACGGATGCTGTTCGCTTTCCAGAAGTTTCCTCGGACAGACGGACTGGCCCGCCTGCCAGCCAGGAGGCCACAGCGAGAGCAGAGGGAGGGGGTCAGAGAGGATCACGTTGGCGTCAACAGGTCTGAAACGTGCTGTGCGAGCTTCTAGGAGCGTCCGACCGGGATTGTCCTTCCTCTGCCCCCCCGCCCTGCTCACCTGCGTTTTGGCACGGCTCCGGCAGCAAGCGTTGGTCCCCGGCGGCAGCACTCCTGCCCAAGCAGCGACTCTCCGGGGGCAGAGGGCTCACCGGTGCCGTAAGCTCAATCGGTGCATCTCAGAGCTGATCTGCAGCACGTACTGCTCGCCCTGTGCTCGGTCTCCGGGAGCTGCCGAGGAGGAGCCGGGAGGTGGTAGGCAGCGCAGTGCACCAGCCCCTGCTCAGGCAGCCTGGCCTGACACCCCGCGAGCTCCCTACAAGGAGCCTTTCCCATCCTGTGCCTGACAGAGGAGTTACTCTGATGCGGAGGGAGTGCCAAAGAGTAATTCTCCCATCTGGCTTCTCCGGTGACTCCTCTCTCACATTTACCCCACCACAACCTGCGTAACTAAAAGCACCCACGGACTGTGATGCTGCTGCATCTGAGAAACTGTAACTTCAAGCCCACTGCTGGTAACGAACCGATACTCAGCCTTTTCCAAATCCAGCCGCAGCGACTCAAGTCCAGCTTGCACTGTTCGTAAATGACCCGGATGGGCCGAAGGCTCTTCTCTGTCCTGAGTTCACGGCCATTAGCTTTGCTGGGCCGGGGGAGCGGAGGAGGGATTCCAAGTGACGGTGGAAGCTGGCTGAAAAACAACGAACCTGCATGGCGTGCAGCTTGAAACGGACTTAAACCCAAATGGGAAAAGGCAGCTTCGTCTTCAGCGCTGCTGCCTGCTCTGCCTCTACGCCACATTTTTGCCTTAGGCTGGGCTTGTCTGTTCTTATCCCCCCGAGCTGTTTGCTCACTACAGGATGAGTTCCTTCCCTGGGAGGTGTTAGTCCCCTCTCCAGTGCAGGTAGACCCGGATGGCTTAGCTCCTGCTGTAGTAAAAGCTGCCAATCATTGCTAAAAAAAGCTAGAAATGGGAAGATGAGGGAAGCTGGGGGAGGGAAGAAGATGGGTACAGCAAAATCTTGTAACAACGACAACAACAAAAGTTTCTGAAATAAAAGCCTTTTAAAACATTCTCTGCCTCCAGCTTTGCCCTAGATAGGCTCTTGGTGAAATTTTGCTCGGATCTTGTAATGCTTCCCTCCTCCTCCTGGGTTTCCTTGGCAGCCCCGGCCGAGTCGCTTGGCTTGCGGAGTCATAAAGCCTCTCTGTTG
>NW_009603910.1:0-220 GCF_000690535.1 Cariama cristata
CCTTCCCCCCCCTCCCCCGCTTTTGCTTTTATTTCTCTTTATCTTTTCCTTTTCCCCCTTTCTCTCTGGGTCTGCCTCTCTGTTCTTGAGACCTTGATGTATCCCGCTCCTCCCGCCGAGGAGTTCCTCTCTGACTTGCCGTGCTTTAAGGATGCCAACTTTCTTCCAAACTTTAGCTGTGGGGGCGGTGGCAGGGGGAGGAAAGAGGAGGGGACCCAAA
>NW_009603910.1:380-582 GCF_000690535.1 Cariama cristata
GTCTTTGAGGTTTATGCACTCGTAAACTTTTGCTGATTGCTTCTGGGAAGTTGTCAGGCATTTAACACTGCGTTTATCTTACAGCGCAATGAAAACACATCTGCCCAGCGTCTCGTTACCTGCTTTAATTGTACGGCAGCCCTCCGCCACCGGCTCCGCTCCGTTTGGGTCGTTATTTCGCGAAAGGAGATGCACAAAGGAT
>NW_009603911.1:0-247 GCF_000690535.1 Cariama cristata
CTCAGGCTCGCGAGCACCGGACACAGCTTGGGTGCAGACCAGGAGGCAATTCTAGGTTTATTCTTCTCATTTGTAATTCTAGGTTTATTCTCATTTGTGAGGGTTCCCTTGAGCAGACTGACACAAGACATGAACTTTTTCCAGTACAAGGCAAAACCACATCATCTAAAAGAAGACAAACGTATGTGGCGGCACTGTGAGCCGTTTCACTGCCAAACAGACGAAGCCAGGCCAGTTGATCCAAGCA
>NW_009603911.1:384-799 GCF_000690535.1 Cariama cristata
CCCCTCTCCTGCCTCTCCTGCCCTGCCCAAGAGCTGGGCGACAACAATGATCCAGCTGAAAAACAGTATCTGGTGAAAAATATTATTTCTTAGCCAGGCAAATTCTGCAATCCAGTTCACCTGTGGGCTGGGTCAAGTGAAAGGCTCGTCAGGTTCCATCCTTCATCGGCCCCTGGGCAACTGAGTTATGACTCTTCTACTTGGTGGCAAATAATTGCAAGAGATTGCCCTTGTTTTGCTGTTGTGGTTTTTTCCTTTCTCTTGCTGTTTCAGCCCCGGTTTGCTGGTTGCCGTCTCTCTCGTGGTTGCAGATCGAGGAGCTTGGTGGCATTACGGTGGTTTCGACGGGGGCAGGCTCCCCCAGATGACTGACCTGGCCTCCGGGCGCGTGGTGAAACCTGGGCCAAACCACACA
>NW_009603911.1:939-2650 GCF_000690535.1 Cariama cristata
TGCTTTCTCCCTCCTTTTTCCACCCGTGTCCCCCCCAGGCCAGCACCGCCAGAGACCTTCCCTCCCGAACCAGCCGCGGGGACCGCCCTGTTCTCGCAGCTCTCCTCACGCCTTTCCCCACCGCGGTTCCACCCACGGGTTACCCACGGCAGGGTACACCTCCCTTCCCCTCACCCACAGCGAACACCCCCTTGTTCCCCTTCTGTTTCGACCGCCCTGCCGAACCGCTGCGGAGAAGCGGAGGCGGATCTCCAACCCCTCCTCCGTGGGCTGTGGGTACAGCATCTCCTTCAACCCCTGCGAGCAACTGCTTCTATCTACAGAGGGCACGCAGACTTCAAGACACAAAGTACTCCACAGTATATCACACCAGGAGCTACCAAAGGCTTTTAAGTCACCCCACATCCCCTTTTCCCACTGATTCGGCAGTGGACACGGTCAGTCCCTGGTACGCCGCAGCCTGCAGCTCTCTGGGGATGGGGTCACCTGCTTGCCCCGTGGGGCACGGAGCCCAGCGCGTTGCACGCAGCCGGCCCCATCCCTTCTGGCCTCCGCCGCCGTACAAGGAAAATTAAAAGAAAAAGCACCATGTAAGTGAGGGGAATTACCAATCACTTAAAGGCAAAGTAAACAATCAGAGAGAGGGGGGAAAAAAAAAAAAAGAGTCTGTAAGTGGGTTGGCTTAATCCATGCCAAGAGAAAAGGATGTTTGTTGCACAAATAAAGTGAGCGGGAGCAAGATTTTCCTGCCTGACTGGTGGAGAGGTCCGTAAATCAGGACTGAAACTCCTTGCCACGTATATGAATCAATTAAAGCACTCGATGAATCATTTATTTTCAACATAGGCAATCAGCAGCAGTCGTTTGATGTTCAATTGATTTCTCATTTGTCTTGCTCCCCTGAGTAATGACGAACAGCTCACCGCTTACACAGTGCGTGCCTCAACCCGACTGCTCCCGGAGCAGCTTCTCCTGCGAGGAATCACACCGGGCACCTGCTCTTACGGGCTGACATTTCACACCTCTTGGTCACATCCCGCCGGTGCCTTTGGCTCTGCTTGTCTCAGCCATCTCACACCCCGTGACCTTCCCCCCGCGTTCCTCCTCCTTTCTTTTTTTAAAAAAAAAAAAAAAAAAAAAGCAGCTTTGTTTTCATTGCGTGGCAGTAGAGTCAGATTCCTCACTAGAAAGCATCAGCACATCAGCATCCTACTTCACAAAAGCTCAGAAGATCAAAAATTGCCAGAGAAGCAGCACAGCAGCGTACAGCAGACGATGTAAAACATTCTAATGAAAGGAGGGAGTCTTTAGAATATTTTCTATTAGATACCATATCCATACAGCACATTTCCTTCATCCAAAATGCCTTGTAATGTGCCTCTAAGTCGTATTTTGGACACCTCATGGTGCATTTCCCTAGTTAAACTCGGGCGCATCCCAAAAGGAATCCCTCGGTTCGGACGCTGGGCTACGCTGAAGTGGCAGCGATGAAGACATCACGGCGACAGCGAGGAGTCCTGCAGTCACACAGTTAATTTTAGGGTGTGTGACTCACGCGGCCCCAGATATCTGTCCTGGAACAAGAAGGCTGGGCTGTGGCTGGTGGTTGTTCCTAGCGGATACAAGGCACCCCTGGGATCGGGCCAAGAGGAACATTAACATAATCCTATTATGACAAATAAACTGATAAAAGATGGGAGAGAAAAAAAAA
>NW_009603912.1:0-1371 GCF_000690535.1 Cariama cristata
CTGGCATCATCTCCCAGTGTCCACCACCACAGGACTGGGCTAGAGCCTAGGCTCCCAGCAAGGGCCATGCTGCTTACCCGGAGGATGCTGCACGCGTGGGCTCCGGTGTCCGGCGCTTCGGGGGGAAAGTGGCATTTCTCGTGGCACTCTGCACCGCCTCTTCCAGCAGCTCCATCCACCTGCCCGGCCGAGAGCCCCTCGTCAGCTCCCTGGGACTGGGGGGGGAGGGGTGCTGCTCCCCAGAAAAGCCCCCCCCCGGGCAGGCACTGCCAGGACCCGAACCGCCGAGCCTTACGTGTTTTTCTCGGAGGACGTCAGTGCCACCAGCTCATAAATCTGGGGTCCCAACTCCGACGTGCAGATGATGAAGAGGGCTCGTTTATCTGCCATTGAGTGACCAAGAGTGATGAGGAAGGCCAGAGCAAGGCAAGGGTTTTAACCCAACCCACCGGCATGGCCGGCACCAGCGCGGCCACAGTGAGACATCGCTGGAAGACACGTGGTCCTCGCTGCCAGACCCCGCGGCTTCTCCCTTTGCCTTTCTCCCTACCTGTGGCCACGGAGCGGATGAGCACCGAGTTGAGCTTGAGGACGGGGCTGAAAGTCTGTTTGTTGTCCGAAGAACCCAACGCGGTCTTGCTGTGGCATTTGAGCACCAGTTTCTCATCCTGCTTCTGCAGCAGCACCAAAAGGTCTTCGAGGAGCAGCACATGGACGTCTGGGGTGGGAGGGGAGACAGAGAGCGGAGGCTCAGCCGGGGATCCGCTCCCAAACCAGGTGGAAGATCCCTTCTCGAAGCCAGGAGGGACAATGGCCCAGCAGACGCGGCAAAGGGGGGCTAAGGGGGGGTCCCTGTGACGTTGCTGGGGGTAAAATGCCCATTTCCTGGGGGATGCTGAGGTCTCCCAGTGCTCCCAGTACCAGGCGATGGAGAAAGTCCATACCCACGGTCTTGTCCTTGCTGATGCGCCAGGTCAGTGGCCCTTCGTGGATCATGCGCCGGGAGGTGAGGTCCAGGCTCTGCAGGAAGCCGAGGGCGGTGGTGAGCATGGGCCAGGGCCGGGCAGACCCCCGCCAGCCCCCCAACTGCTGCCTGGGAGCTGGGGTTACCTTGAATTCGGCAGCCAGAGGGTTGCTGGTCCTCTCCAGCGAGGTGGCATCCAGGCGTTTCTGGTAGCCTTCCAGCCGGTGCCGGTTCTCCGCTCGTTTCACCGCCTCGTTCACGTACTTGAGGATATCCCGGCACTGATCCCGGGCTCGGCACAGCTTGTCGTGCTCCGAGGTGCCCGCTGGAACGGCAGAGAGGTGAAAGCAGGTCAGCAGCACCCGGAGGAGATGGGGCTGTCCCTGTCCCACTGCGACAGGCGCCCA
>NW_009603913.1:0-275 GCF_000690535.1 Cariama cristata
GGGGCGCGGGCACCTGCTCGGGGGGGGCACACAGCACGGGAGGAGTGAGCCAGGTGGGCAAGTGTGTTGGGAGCAGTTGATTTCTGGTCCCCAGCATGCAAGGGACATTCACACGGCCCCGGCACTGTCCCGCACCACCTGGCCGGGTGCTTGGGCAGCAGCTGCTCCCTGGTGCTTCCTTCCCCATCTCTCACCGTGGGGTTTCCTGGGGTAGTGCGTGATCCCTCTGGCCCCAGGCGAGGACACTCGAGCCCCTGCCCCAGACTTGTGGCCGC
>NW_009603914.1:0-5523 GCF_000690535.1 Cariama cristata
GGCAAAAGCCCTTTCTGCAGAATGGCAGGTTGTGTCTTGCAGCTGCAGGGATTTGTTGCTAACTAAAGATATTCCTGTAGCCGTGCCTCAGGCTGTTGCTCATCAGCTTGAGCGGACCGGTAGGACTAAACTCCCTTTAGCTTTCCCAGAAGATTTATGTTGTCTCACTCTGTCACGGGCACCCACAAAAAATCTATGCATTTGCAAGCCTCTGTACAAAACTAAGCGCGCACATGAGTACATATAGATGTACACATGTACGCAGCTATTCTCACAGGTACAAGGCGAGGTTATTAATCCATCTGGTTGTAAAATGTATTTATTTAGGCACACAAGCCCTTCTTGTTCTTCTGATGCAAACTCAGTAAGCCTCTGCAAAGTCAGGATTTAGAACTGGTGCCCTGAGTTTAATCGAATGTGTTTCAGTTTGAGCGTTTAATAGAAAAAGCGATTGGAACAGGGAAGGCAGTAAGTACGTATCTCCTGAAGGAGTATGAAAGAGATTGGATAAATTATAATCTGCGTGAGAGTGAGATAGGAGGTCCCCGCTTGGTCATCTCATCTCCTCTGCAGCTATGGCTGCTTCTCTCATGATCTGACTAATCTACATTCTTCCTAGATGCACACAGTGCATAGTGTCTGCCCCAAAGAAATTGTCATGTAACCCAGACACACAGATCTAGACTAGTACTGAAATAACAAATCATGAAAACGCATTATTTTTTTTCCCCTACTGTTTCACAAGGCCGCTCTGGCCAACTTCTCAGGTCTAGCTGCTATCGGCATTCAAGTCCTGGTTTGGTTCAAGTACCCATCATTCATCCCTCTCTTCTGCAAGAAGAAAATCTTAATTTCTGGAGCTACACCCAAAAATAGGAGCCAAAAAAAATTTATGAAGTGGCCAGATGTTGTTCCTCTCTGCTTCTGCTTGTCACGAGATGCGCGGCTCATGGCTCTGCTGTTCTCTTCACCAATCCAGGGTTTTTTATCTTTTCCTTCACATGATCAACTACTGAAGATGCAAAACTACACCAACACGCATCCCTTGGCTGAGACATTTTCACGTTAATGCACAAACCGGCCTTGACACAACATCCTAGAGGGGAGAAAGCAAGGATTATATCCAGTGATGTCGCTGTGCCCAAAGCGCCTTGTTGATGGAGACAGCACACCCAAGCTGGGAACAGACACACACCTGGTTGTGTAAAGGAAGCGTGTTTCCAGCAGCCTGTGGGATGGGGCCGTTCGGTCAGCTCTACGAACTGCTGCGCCACCTCTGACCTCTCCCTTCCCCACCAGCACATATTTTCCACGCTCCCCACTAGATCCTCTTTGCAATTTTTACCTCATCTGTTGCTTCTCCACTTTTGCCTCCTACCTTGTATTCTTGGCAGCATTCTTCTTGTGGCCCTCTGCCTGGCTTCTCTTTGCGACATCCTTTAGCCTATGTACAAAATTTGTCTCGCATTCCCCCTTTTGTTTTCCACATGTCCCATTTTGCCCTGCATGCCCATATCAATGATGTTTTTCCCCTTAGATCTGATGTGAAACTTTTCTTCGTGCCTTGTGACGTGCCTGTTTCGGCATCCCAACTCTTCTTGCCCTTCAGATGCTGATGGTGAGATTCCTTTGGCTTCGAGCGCGCAGCTGCTTCACTCAAGCCCTGAGGGCATCCCTTGGCTGTCTCACCTACCTCTTCCCTGTGCATTCCGCCCTTCCATCTGATTGATGCCACTCTGCATTTCGCCTGCTGGATCGATTTGCAGCTTTTGTCTGTGTTTTTCCCTTTGTTGCAAATGCAAGTATACTCATTGTGCAGTCTGCAGATGCAACTCCCTTTTCAGTATGTTCTGTAATCTTTGCCTCAAGTAGCTTTGCCAGCTCAGCAGAATGTATTCTATCCTTTTCAGAGGCTTATGTCCTTAGACAAAATGAGGGAGGTGCAGAAGTTACACGATAGATCATTGTTCAGGAACATAGACACTATGCCTGTCTGTCTGCAGCCTAGACAACAATACGAATGTAATTTTCTCTGTACAATAAGTTACAATTTTTGTGCTGTACCCTCTTTGTGCTTTGTGTTTATGCAGGTGTGTGCATGTGTTTAGATGCAGTACGTATCTGTGTACAGTGGTGATATTTTCTCTCTGTTACATGCATTTACTTTTGTGACTATAGAAAGTATGGTACTTTTCTGCTGAGGCATGTGTTAAGCCTGCATGTGCGTGTCTTCATACGTGAGCAAGTACTTGCGTATGTGTCTGGGCTTTCATGCGTGGTATGTATTTTTCTGCTTCTAGCATATGCAGGGTTGCATGCACTTAGAAGCAAATATTTATGCATTTTGTTTTAATACCTTGCTGGTCTTGGCACTGTATTCTATTGAGGGGGAACAATGGGGAATTTTTGTTTATGTTGAAGGCTGAACTAAGTCTGAGCCATTTTCTGAGCAAAAGCAAAGCACAATACTGGATATTTCAAGAATTTTATTTTGTGAAGTAACTTGTAAGTGGTTCTAAAACTCTTCCAAACTGTTTGCTGAACAACAAAAGAGCAGAAGGTTGTGTATTTGCATTAAGTTTTCTTAGATTTACATAAATTCAGGCACAGAGAGTATCTGTCCTTTCACTGACAGTGGAACTAGCAAAACCTTTATGTGCGGAGGGAATATGTTTGAATGCATTTATGTATTTAATCCACACTGTTCATCTTTCTGTCCTGTGTCCATTAAAAATCCAGGCAAATAATCAATTTTGTTCTTCTTTCATGATGCTGTATCCTGAAGTCAAGAGGAAATACCCAAGAATTGAACCACTGACCAACTCTGCATTGGGAAATGGCTTCCTGAGAGGCAACACATTTAAATAAGCACTGCGGAGGGCCGGGAAGCAGGGTAGGTAACACCATGAGAGGAAGCAAGAGGAGTAGAAGGGAGTGACACGGGGTGACACAGCCTGTCAGGGACTGGAAAGGGGAGGGAGGTTTTCAATCGTGATCTTTGTGAACCTCTCTTTGCTAACACAGCACAGATGGAAGTCGTGGTTCTCACAGTGTGACAAACATTCTTAACATGAGCAAAATATTCTGAAAGTAATCGCTGCCACGCAAGACAAGCTGCAGCCACCACAGGCTGGCTCTAGCATCCCAAATGCGAGTTGTCACGTTTGAGGATCAAATCAGAGCTGTCCTTCACTCAGCGTGCCCTTCATCTGAAGTCAGAGTTAGTTGTTGGGTGAGGATTACGTAAGAGGCACAGATGAAGGGAACCACTGAGGAAATGGCTGTGGGTAGCTCTGACTTCTGATAACGAGGCTTTCTTTGTCTTACAGGTGTCCACAGAGGCCCTGGAATATTTAAATGGATTAAAAAGCTGTTTCTCTCTTCCTGGCCAAAATGATCGGTCCCTGGAAGCAGCAGGTAACAAGGCGTGATTTTTCAGCATACTGTTTATTTACCTTCACCACGTGATACTCGGTTTTCTTTTAAAATGCTTCCACTGTGGCTGCCCCTTTGGCCGACTGTGCCGCTCAGGGCGATGGGGATGCTGGGGGGGGAAGGCTGCCTGGCAGCAGCCGGCGGTAGGCGGGAGAAGGTGGAGTTGAGGGCAGCGGCACCATTCATCCCTCTTCCATTTTGCCCTTCACTCACCTCCTCCTGCCTGCCTGCTGAGCTCCTTCTTCCTCCCCTTCCCCCCATTCTCTACCGCCTCCAGCACAACCTGGGCAGCTTAAAAAAAAAAAGAAAGGAAGGAAATGGAGAGATGTAGTTAACGGCTTTTATTCATGACGAAAACAGAAGCAGTCTAAATGGAGAATGTGACAGGAGCAAGATGGGAGTCTTGCTTTTCATTCACACCCCCACATGCTTTGTTATTCTAGCAAACGGCCATCCCCTTGGTGCATGTTAGACATAACGGGGTGAGTACTATACAGAAACCTCCCCTACAAATAGTGCAGGAACACAGCTTCTGCATTCCTCAGAACTGTGGGCTTGTCCATGTTCCAGAAAATGGTTGCGTTTCCAATTCCTCCTTCCAGGGTTTCACCCAGCATTTGCCACCAGCACAATTCTTTGTAAGCTAGATTCCCTCAAGATTTGCTGAACTGGTAATGCCACTGGTAACGTTGTCTTTGGTAACATAGGTTCACCAAGTGTAAGGACAGCCGGTAAGGCTACAAAAATATCCTGTAAGACTCACAGCCTCAGCCCTCAGGCTCATAAACTCAGCCCTTTGGGTCTCAGGCCACTTTCAGAGGAGCTGCATTAGGGACAGAAAAAGGACTGACAAGCAATATTTGTTCCAAACTCCGTTCTGTTCCTTCCCTATCTCTGTGTTTGGAAGGCAGCAATGCCTGACTTAGTATTTGGAAAAAAATGAGGGAGTCCTACCACCTCTAGGACATTCCAGGAGTGGGAGGATCACTAGTACCTAGGGGACAGCAAGTAATTTTATCCCAGATCTGGGGAAAAAAGGAAAAAGGGAAAAAACAAAAAGAGATATGCTTACATTCTTGCCCAAGAAGCTCTGTACCTGCCTTTGAATCGTGCCACTCGAGGTCAACTCCACACACTCTAATAAACACTAGGAGAGCCTCAGAGCAAAAGGGAAACACACCAAACAGGAAAGGCTTTCCAGACTGGAGGTCTCCGAAGGATGATTCAGAGTTGCAAAAGAAGCAGCAGAGAGGCTGAGGCAGCATTAGCAGAGGCTCTGTATGAACTTCAGTGCTCACAGATGAGCTCTGAGCTGGTGACAAGAGAGTGTTTCAGCAGCTCACCCAGGAACAGCCTCCCTAAGGAGCACTGCCCCAGAGGTTTGTCACTGCTTAGCCCGTGCCCTGCCCATAGCATCTGTCTCCACCTCACGATCCTGCACCATTGTGCTGTCCACAGCTTCCGTGTTGTGGACATTCGTTTCGGCGTCTGAAGAATGCACTTACTAGATACAATGGGGGACGTCTGAAGAGTTTTCTGGATACGCACAGGCACTGGCTACCAGTGAGAGGTTTTCTGTTCTTTCTAGACACCAAGCAGTTTTGAGACCTGCTGTAGCAAGAAGGATTGCCAAGTCCCCTACGCATTCCACCACATAAAACATGCTACCGGGTCATTTTACTCTGTCAGGCTCCGAAATGCAAGGACACGGCCCCTGCCACAACCCAGGAGTTCAATTTCTCAACTACATCTTGCAACCTGCTATTTCCAGTCCTCTGGCACAGGTTTAGTCTGGCTCCTGCACATAGTGGGCAGGATGCAACAGTCAACAAAAACACCACTAAGGAAGCGTGCCCTGGTCTCAAGCTGGAATGAGTCAACCCCCTCTCTTCCTTTTAATCCAGTAGAGCCGATGGTGGCTGAAGGCAACTGGCATTCCCCAGGGATGGTGTCAGAGGCTGTCACCCCACTGATTTGTGGAGGTTCCACACCACTGCTGGAGGTGCACACACCGAGCGCCTGTGCTTCATCTGTGGTTCCCGGCAGCTGCCCAGGGGCAGTGACAAACCACAGCCGGTTTACCAGGTA
>NW_009603914.1:5554-5936 GCF_000690535.1 Cariama cristata
CCCCGCCCCTGCTTGGCAGAGCACTGGTGTGCATACACTGCCCGTGCTCTCAGCGTGGGACAGCAGATCTATTGGTGCCTCCTACGTGCCCTCGCTGCGCAGGAAGCCCGGGCTAAGTGCTGTCCCTGTTGGACTTGATGATCTTTGAGGTCTCTTCCAACCATAATGATTCTATGATCCTGGCAGTGAATTAAGTGATCACCAACTGCTGGGGTCATCGTTACGGCGAGCTGCCAGGTGGTAACCTCCATCTCCTCTCTCATGTCCCCTGGCCGTGGCACGGGTGCCCATGACCGCACTCCTTCTCCTTCTGATACCTGGAGCGCTCACCTCGCCCGTCAGCCACCCCTCCTCTCACCGCGGCGGGAGGTGATCAGCACCC
>NW_009603915.1:0-318 GCF_000690535.1 Cariama cristata
GTATTTTTCACGGACTTTGCTGCTGGGCAGAGCGTAGTCTTTGCTACCCCGACGGCGCGGCACAAGGTATAGTTTTGTTGCCAGTTTCGTGTGTTTTTCTGCGGGCTTCCTGCTGCGCCCGCCCCCTCGAAAGCGGTACGCCTGCTCCTTGAGAGTGCACGCCCCCCGTGCTTGCTGCTGCTGTGCAGCGACCTAACGTCGTTATTGCAGCTTGGGAGCTGCGCATGTGCAGCTGCGCGCGAGGCCCGGATCGCTACTGCTGCCCGGTAATCGAAAGTGTGTACTGCAGGCGGAGGGCCGCGCATGCGCAGTGGCACA
>NW_009603915.1:365-571 GCF_000690535.1 Cariama cristata
AGTGCCGCGCATGCGCTTCGGCGTGTTAACAGCGCTCTTGCTACTGCCTGCCCAACGAGGAAAACGCTGTACTGCGCCCCAGGTGCCGCGCATGCGCAGTGGCGCGCTCCCTGCGCCCGCACTGCCACCCAGCGACCGAAATGTACTACTGCAGGTCGAGTGCCGCGCATGCGAGGTGACGCCGGACGCCGATCTCGCTGCTGCGG